>NC_134416.1:91636182-91713682 GCF_030867145.1 Opisthocomus hoazin | reverse complement strand
ATCCTTCCAGCAGCTCACTCCGGTAAGAGTATCCTCACCTTTCAGGGTGAACATCTAACGCTGTGGGGAGCAGAGGAGAAGTGACTATTCCTTGTGGTTCTTGACATGAGTATTTGTGACCAACAGTGACAAAAATGAAGCCAAAGAACAGCTGCAGTGCAGTGAGAGGGGCAGCCTTGCTGGTTCTGACAACTGCCCATGTAGGTTACATTAAAAGTGCATCTGAATACTTAACCTAATGATTAGGGCATTTATCTGGCCAAATACACAGCTCTGACTCAGTGATGAGGGCAGGTGCTAGCTGTAATCCCTCCTCCAAGGACCATTTAAAAACTGTAGATTGAATAATCATTGAAGCAAAATTGGTATCCAGGCTTCTTATCCCAACGAATTACAGAGCTAGAAAGTCACTAATTAGATTAGAGAGAAAGATTGTGTATGTATTTTTACGCATGTCATGAAGAGAGAGGGGGAGAACAGGGAGAAATACACACTGCAGAAAAGCCTGTAGTTGGGTAAGTAGTGTACTCTTCTGGGAAATGGGAGATGGATCCAGAATAAGAACTGAACTGAGCATCTTGTGTGGGTGTATTAATTGTTTCTTGTCATCTCCGGGGACTTCATATTGCAGGGAGGGAAAGATTCCCTACTCATTTCTTTTTTAAAAATCATGGACTTCAGCTCTTGTCTTCAAGGCAAACCCTTTTCAGTTCTTCAGAGTAAGATGCCTGAATTCCTATTAAGGGTGAGTTTGAAGGCACAATCTTCAGAGTGCAATACCTGCCGGCTAGCATAGAGTTGAATTTGGCTCCAGCTATGAGAACTAAGCCTCATTTCTCATCTCCCCATCCAGCCTGGTTGGAGTCGAGAATGTGGCCTTAGCTGGGAAGTTTGTGTGAGCCAAGACCATATAAAGTGGAGTGGTGGAAAACTGTTCAACAACCTCCATGAGTGTGGTCTTCGACACCTCATTATTTTTAAACATGTCTTAGAATTACATGCTTTAGATACCCTGTGCTGTTGATGATGGTTGGTTGTTGGAGATGCAAGCACTGTAGGAATGATTTCCAAGAATTTCTTGACCATTTATGATTAAGATCTTTCCACTGAAGGAAAGGTATGTATGGGCAGAGTTCCTTGTTTCTATTGCCAGCACCTGGGTTTGATCACAGGGAACATTTTATGGAAGTCTTCTGCTAAAAGTTTTAGCAGTAACTAAATGCTGGTGCTAACACTGGGTTTACTAATGACAGTAAGACAGCCGTTTTGGGAGAGGGGACATCCTATTTTCAGAAGGCAAAGGAATACTGCTACGTTGCCACAATACCTCTATGCTAATCTGGCAAGCTCTCTGAGGCAGGGAATTCTTTTCATGCCTCATTTTGTGGATTTTATTACCTGTAAAGAACATACTTCTCTGTAGTATGTACAGAAAAATTATTGTTTAGACTCAGTTTTCTTCTTTAGCAAGAGCCAGCAAATTTCCTTCCAATTCAGGTGTTTCAAAATCCTGTTGAGCTGAACCTCCATTCCATGTACAATATACACTGAAATTCCTTTGGTGGTCTCCTTCACTGGAGCTGTAAGTCCTTCCTAAACATTAACGTGTATGTTTGGCAGCACAGATTTGAGGTGTGGGAGCAGGTAATTGTCCCATTTTCAAAATCAGGTACATGGTACCATCAGTGATTTGACCAGGGTCAAAAGGGAAGTCTGTGAAAAAAAGAGTAAGTCAGTCTCTAGCTGAAAAGTCCCAGACCAGAACAGTTTAATACAGACACCAAGGCATGGGATTTCCTTTCTTTCCATTCAATCACTGGATTACTTCTGCTTCTACTGAATTTAATTTGGCATTTCTAGTGCCGGTGAGAGCCTGAAACCTGGGAGGTTCTCATGGCTAAAAACTGAGGCTAGCCCAAGTCCCAGTACTGGGTTCCCAGTCTGTTTTTGTGATCACTAAATTTCTACCTTCAGCCAAGTCAATGTTCACAGGTTATTACTTGTAGTCATAATTTCAGAAATTGCATGAAGTCATGGTAAATCTTCTCATGTAATCTGGAATTTAGCACTGAAAATTTTGGAATTATGACTGTGGATACACAATGTTCATTGGAGTTATCAGTGCTTCTGATGGCTAGCCTGTTTTTTATGCTAGTACCCGTTAAGCACTATAATTCATTGCCTACATCTTTTGTAGTGCTGCCACTCCACCTACAAAAACATTGGTAAATAACTGGAGGAGTCAGATGGTACTAGTTTTACATTTAGGTCCCTCAGACCGCTTGCCTGAAATTAGATGACAGCCAGAATATCAAAATACTGCTAAGTCAAAAAAAAAACAAACCCTAAAGATCAGTATTGCCAGTGTAGCCAGTGTAGTTAGGTTTTAGCACACATAAAATTAGTTTCTTGATCCCTGTGGAAGGGCAGTTATGATTTCAGTAGTGGTTTTCCTTGCTGAGTATTATAATGGATGTTCTCACCTCACAATCTTATTGAAATACATGTTTAAGAATGCAAAGGACATGCGTGTAGGTGCTTGTCTGTGGGAAGGGAGGCTTTCATTTATAAGTAGTTGATTTGCTATAATTCAATAAGCAATTCCTGTGAGGAGAGAACAAGTTTGACAAACAGTTTTAAAAGGACTTAGCATATAAGACAGGTTTTACTTGAAACAGGAAATACGTTTTTAGGCTTCTTTCAATTATGGCCAAAAAAATTTTTGACTGTGAATGCAGTGCTTTATAAACTGTTGCCACTAAGAGGAAAATGTGGTCCTCGTCCAGTAAGTACACGCATACACTTGCAAAACGCAATGCTTGAAATGCAAGTTCTGGACTCAATATTTCTTCTACAGTCATTGAGACCTCGCTAATACCTAAAACAGAAGATGTTTCTGAATTCTCTGCAGTGCTTAAATGCCAGTGATACCTTCATGTGTTACAGAGGAAGCACAGAGCAAAAATCTTACATTTCAGTTGCAAAAGAAGAAGAAAATATTTGCACTCTTCAGCTCATGAGGAAGACATAAAATTCAATTTGGTTTATGATTGTTAATATCTTTGTTTCGACTTTCCCCATCTTTACATCAGAAATTCAGTTCTTTTTTCCACGTTTTTCTGGACATGTTCAAGTGAATACAGACAGACTTGTAAGACTTGGGGTCACAGGACACAGTAGTTTTCAAGAGAACTGTATGAACGGCTTGCTGCTTTTTTCTCCATAACTCTACAGAAGGAAGATTTGAACCATATTGGACTCTTTTTGTCAAAGATAACTATAAATTTTCAGTGGAATAAAGATGTAAGATTAATACCAAATTCTAAACAAGTCATGTTGGATTGCAGTGTATTTCCCTAAGGAAGTAACTTATGGCTTTTGACACACATTGTGCCAACAGGAGTGTACAGTATCACAGAATCACAGAATGGTAGGGGTTGGCACCTTCAAAAGCCACAGCCACTGTGGATTAATTTTAAAACTTGGAGTAAGGCTGCTTTTATGATGAGTTACTGGATGGAGCTTTGAGTCAGCAACAACTTGATTTAATATTACTTGATCCTGTGAAATTTTCATAGATTTTAAGATGAGGGCAGCAGAGGGGGCAGCCTCATTATTTCTCCTTGCAACATTCATCAAAACAGCAGCATTTTGAAGTTGTGGGTTAATTGTTTGGCTTAAAGTGTAATTTATTTTTCAATGCTGAATTAGCAATACTTAGGCATATTATTCATGCTTTAGTAGAGAAAGCAGATTAGTTAAACTCCAGGAATTGAATTCTTAAGCATTACATTTTGAAAACAAATATGTGTGAGAGAGAAAGCAAACTATAACAAGACATAGGTTGTCATTACATGAATTAAGCATCTGTTTGGGTTACCCTTGAGATTATTGATATTAGATGATGAGTGCATGAATATTTTCCTATACTGCTTCATGGTCACTATGCTCAGACTGTATTTCTCCTTTTTTCTCATTCTGAAACCACTTGCAACTTGTTTCTCAGTTCCACACCGGTGTCCCAGAATGGGAACTTCACCAATGTAAAAATTAGGAAAGTTTGAGTTCACAGCTTTTTCTCTGCTGAAGTGCTCAAACAGAAACATGGCCTGAATAAATAGACTAGTAAGAGATTAAGTTCTAATTATGCTTTTCTTTTGCAGCCATGAGGAATTGCGGGCTACAATTCCCCGGGTAAACTGTACTGTTGCTCCCTCTACTTAAGCCAAAGAATAAAGTGAATTTGTTAATTTTGTTGGAAGTATATACAGACTTAAAGACAGACATATGCAGTAAAGTACCTGTTGGAAGTTGGGGATATTTAATCCATCATAGCTCTGCAAATGATTGTTTATAGAGTTCCACGTGACAGCAGTGCAGTTCCTGTGCCGTCACTCTCCTTCCCTAGTCAATCCTGTCTCAGCAGTATGATGCAGATAATAATGCTGAATAATATGTCTGATAGGCCAGCGTACATAATGACAGTTTTTCTCCTCCTCGGTTTTGTCAAAATGCTATGGTCATTTTCATTAATACTGCAGTCTAGTCCCATGGTCCAGGAGCAGAAGAATACAAATAGTCTGTGTACATCACAAGAGCAAGCCATGGTCTTGCATTGCAGTAGTTTCCAACGGGAAGCGTGGAAGGTATCTGCTTACCAAAATGCTGCACTCTCACAGAAACTGCTGCTTTAAATTTATTTTAAGGTGATAGGATTTTTTACTGTGACCAGAGCAAGATTTTTTTCATGTGAGGGCTTGTGGTCAAAATACATGCATAAAGGACGTCTATATAACAGGTCCGTATACAACAGAGATCTTGCAGTGGAGCATCCCTGTGTGCAACACCACAGCGCTGAAGAATGGGACAACTTGCAAGACCTTAACATTAAGCTGTAAGTTCCTGTGATTTTCCACAAGAGCTAACACAAATTAACTCATGTCTTTTGGAAGTCATGACTGGTCAACATTACTCTGGAGTCTCCTGTCTTTCTATCATATCCTCCCCTGACACTGCTTACGCTGAGTGCCCTTTCCCCATTTTACACAGGGCAGCATTTGTGAGCAGAAAGTCTGTGTTGCTTGTCATGAAGTTACTCAGTTACCTGGAATTCAAAGGAATTCCACTGTAAACAGGTTTGCATCGAATTGTAGATGCTGAAATTAACTTTGAAAGACGTTTGAGCATCCCAAAACGTGACTTTTATTATTGTATACCAGGATGACTTGGTAGCTTAATGCCTTCTTTGAATTGTGTCTGCAGTACAATTTGCAATAACTAATTGTTTATACTGATATTATAGATAAAACTGTGAAATATATTTGTGATACACTGCTAGTTTGAAATATCATACCTGTGCTTCTCTGCTTGGAATGCAATAGTAATGAATACCTATTTTTATTGGAAATTATGAACCAACAGCTGGAAGCCCTGGATGCCCATAGTCTTTTGTCATACTTTTCTTTTATATTTAGCATCGTAGAGTGTCATCAGACTATCATACCAAGATGTTTGTTACACAGCAACATTGCTGACCTGCAGTCAGCAAGTTGTTCTGAGGTTTCATATTCACGCTTACATTCTTGCTGCTGTAGAGCCACAGCATTTGCTGGATCTTGAGCAGCAGTGTGAATTGAAACTGTGCATGGAAGAGTAGGCATTGAACCAAGGAAATGAAAAAAACCTTCCTTCAGATTTATGTATTTTTTCAGGTCAGGACTCAGGTAAATTCCAACTAGGGAAGCTCACTGTAAAGAATCTCTTTCACATCAGGTGAGAAAAGGCAGCAGGTCTTAGGCTGCTCTTTCAACTTGAAGTTGAGGAAAATGAAATGTTTCCCATAGACATAGCTCATTTTGCATATGGGGTGAAAGCAAAGTGCTTGGCTGTGCCTGTATTAGGATTTCACTTGTTGTCAATGTAGTGTTTCTTATAAGCTCACCCAGCTATAGGATGACCTCTGTGCTAAGGTATCATTTTCCTTCTGAAGCTTGACGTACACTGCTCACCCTGGCTCACTCTTATAAGAGAAAGAGCAGAATCAACTAACGCCAGCATCTTTCTCTTTTATCTCTTTCTTTCCTTCTTTCCTTCTTTCCTTCTTTCCTTCTTTCCTTCTTTCCTTCTTTCTTCTTTCTTTCTTTCTTTCTTTCTTTCTTTCTTTCTTTCTTTCTTTCTTTCTTTCTTTCTTTCTTTCTTTCTTTCTTTCTTTCTTTCTTTCTTTCTTTCTTTCTTTCTTTCTTTCTTTCTTTCTTTCTTTCTTTCTTTCTTTCTTTCTTTCTTTCTTTCTTTCTTTCTTTCTTTCTTTCTTTCTTTCTTTCTTTCTTTCTTTCATTCTTTCTAGAACCAGGCCCTTAGCCCTCTTTTCACTTTGCTTCCATTAGTAGCAAATCCCCCTTGTCCTTTTAAATTTTTAATTACCATTGTCTGTTCACCTTTGTTTTACCCATGACATCTTCAATTTAAACAGTATCAGAGAGGTTGATGTGAACAGTTTTCTTTTCAGCTTAAGTGACTGCAGCTCGTTTAGTTGTTAATTATGCAGGGAGGTTTGCATGGCTGCGGCTGGTAATTTGAATATGCTCCCAATGTCAGGTCTGTGTCTGGGCGGCTGAGCTTGTAAAAGGATTATGATGTATATATGGTTCATGGCTAAGAGGGCTAATGAAAGTACCTCATTTAATCAAACACAATTAATTAAATGAACTTATGATATTAACCCATCTTTCTGTGCATGTATAATTTATATTAATTGATCTGCTGCATTGAAGTTGACCAATCAGGTAGGCTGCTGACAGCCTAAGGAAGAAGGAAGTACCATTAGCATTAGTTTGATGCAAACCATAATTGATGGGTCAGTGTGTTTTAGGGATGTAGCAAAAGCTTTGTTAATTGTCATAAGAAGTTCAAATTGATTGTGTCTGCATTAGTACATAAATTTAAATTGATTAATGTTTTGTTCTAAAATTAATGTCTATACTGCATGGGTGATACACTGCTTTATTTATTGGATTCATTAATGCAGTCTCAGGAAAAATAGTGTTGAAGTTAGGTAAGCGGGAATAGATCGTTAAGGATGCGTTCAGTGGAGCCATGTGGGAGACAGCATTCCTGCACGGAGCCTGAGACCTCCTGCACTGAAATGGCCGACTGTGAAACACTGTCCTGAGACCCAGGAGGTTGATATTTAATTAAAGCTTTTTTAAAGACACTAGCGACATGGGGGGAAGATAAGAAAAAATCCAACAACACTTAAAGATAACAAATGCTGACAAGAAATATGAAGAAAGCCTAGAGCTGGCTGGGTGTCTTTTATGTAGGTAAGTATCTCCCTAGCCGAAGTCAGCATTGTCCCTAAAACCTTTCCTGTAACCCTGTGTCATACAAGTGATGCGGCCAGCCTGTACTGTGCCTTCAGCCTGACAGGAAATTGAGATTACACCACAGCAGGTTTGTTACACAATGGTTTTGTCTGTCTCTTTGATGCATTTGCCAGCAGAGGGAAATACTGTAGGTATTTCATTTGACGGTCCCTTTGTTTTAATAAGTATTTGCATTGCACATGTTTGATTCTTGTGCTATAGCACAGGATGCCTTGGCACACTTTATGGCACTGGCAATTAAATATAGTTTGTCCTTCTTATGCTAGCTTATTATACCACCTTGTATTTCAGTTTGTTTCACTTTTGACATGAAGTTTTAAAGGAACAAAGAAGAGTGGAAGATCCACTGAGAAGTCACTTTAATTCATTTATAACCCCTCTTTTTTCTTACAAAAGGAAACTTAACATCTGTTTCTTATAAACTGAGTTAAATAGAAAATGTGTAATGCATCCTTTTACCAAATGGTTCTTTCTTTTATGGGAGGAATAAAGCAGTTTGACTGTTCTGCTTTTACTACAGTGCATTCATGCTCTTAGAAATGGGACATCTCCACTTTCACAAGGGCACAGTCTGAGCTTTGCACAGTGGAAAGGAGATTATATATCTTTCTCCACTGTCTTACTGAAGCATGGTATGCAGTGTATTATTTACAGACTGTTCCCTGGTTCTATAATTGTTGGATTATATTCAAATATCACTCCATGTGGTGGCACTAGCGAGTAGCAAACATCGTTAATTGATTCCTGGAGCACAACTACTTTTCCTTTTAACTTTTTGAGACAGTGTTAACGGGTGCCTTGCACTTCTTTTCTATTGCCAGCTTTTAAGGACAGCTATTCAAAGCTAAGTCATATTGTTCTTAGGCAATCGTGATGAAGTGATGAGTTTTGTCATGTGCAGCAACCTCCTCAATACTTTTGACAGTTTAGGCAAATGAAGTTCTTATTACTTGTTTAAATTATGTTTAGTGTTCCTCTTTTTTTTTTTTTTGCCAGCTTTATAACTGCAGTGTATCCTATATAAGTAAAGATATCCACGCAGACAGTTTTCATACTTCAGATGAAAAAGTGCTGTAAATTTTCATGTTTTGTTTACACCTTTGCTTGAACTCCTCTGCAGTGTTGCAGTTAATTACTACTGAAAGGAATGTGGCCTTCAAGGTTTCCCAGCAGAGTAGCTTTTTGCTTTGCAAAGATTTTACGCTAGTAACACATGAATATTTGACCCAGAGCCAACAGCAAGTGAAAAAGACTTGTGCTGCTTAGAGAAAGCCATGAACAGCTCTCCTTTGCACTCTAATAGTAAAGGAAATGGAAAATAAAATAGCAAAAAAGTACTGCTTAAATAACACGAAAAATTGAAATCTAGTCTCGGTGCTACCACATGATGCGCCACAAAAGAAAAACACTGCCTGCAGGCATCTTGTGCCAGAGCAGAGTGAAAATCCAAGTGAAAATGAGCACCTTGGGACTCACTGTCTCAAATTAAGATGCTTTCTGTCATTTTTCCAAAGTCAGAAAGGTAAAAGGAAAAAGATGCGTGTCTTGTTTGTGCATGTGTTGGAAGTAGGGAGGGAGGGAGCACGTGTGTGTGTCTGCGGAGTGGAGAGGGAGCGGGTTTTGGCTTCACAGCAATAATGTTGCTTTTGCTTAGCAGCCTTGTGAATGGGTCACAGATGTTCCAAGAGTGGAAATTAACGTTATTTTTAAAAAGCCACTTAACTATGAGCAGAACGCCGTGTCACTTGGCGTAACTATTTTGTTAATTGTGTTGTGGTTTAGGTGGCAGCCAGAGATGTACGCTTTGCTAACGATAGTATCATGTGGACTAAAGTGCGGGAGAGGTGGGAGAGCAGATAACTGGTGGACTTTTGAAACCTATGCAGAGAGCCCAGGGGGACAGTGCAGCTGCTGCTACAAAAACATGTTAGAAACAACCATAGAAAGAGGCGAGTATGAAATAAAGATGGAACTGGCCATATCCTGGTCAGGTCTTGCCATCAGGACAGCTCCTTGCTTTGCCATTGATGAGCGGGGAGGATGCCAATTCTCGATTAATGGTGGGAAAAAAAGCTTTAGGAATGATTGTGATGCCTGTGGACAAGGGGTTCCTTGTGGGTTATTCCCTCTCTCTGAAACTTTGTGAAAATCCATGAACGGGGCTGGCCATCTTCACCTCCAATTCAAGGGTTCTGCCATCAGTAGGTGTCACTGCAGCCAGTCAGAAATACCAGCGAGCGCAGGCAGGCAGGCATTCACCTAACCATAAAAAAGCGAATCAACACAGAGAAAAAGTACTGCCTCTCCAACACACAATAAAATTTATGTCATAATTTGGAGTCTTAAATATAGAAAATAAATCAATACAGCTCTACTAAGGAGGTTGTCACTTAGTGAAAAAAAATCTCTTCCCCATTACCTCCCAAAAGGCTTGCACTGGGATTTGTAGATAGGGTAGCATAAATATTTAACTTAGCTAAATCAAGAAAAGAAGCAGTTATTTAAAAAACTAGTAAAACTCTTTGTATGTAGTGCAAAGATGTGTGTGTGTCCAGTACAGAATTAAAAATAAAATCGTAATGTCATCACAACAAAAAATATTTCTTAATCTCTCATCTAATTAAGGCTAAAACTTGAGATTGTAGTCATAAAAAATACCAGATATTATTAGGTATTAGTACGAAAATATTAGGCATTGAAATTCTTAGTCATGGAGAAGCAACATGCTCTCTGAACTTTCACAGCCTGAGAGCTGCCCTGGAATTTATCTAAACCTGAAAATGTTACATTATAGTAAATCAAAAAGAAAGTGATGTATTAGGATTAGTAAAATAAAAGAATTTTAATTGACTCTGCAGACCAAAAAAGCACCATGGGGAAAGGATATAACACGTTCAATGGCAACATTAAATATTTTATTCAGGGTTTTTTTTTTAATGACCCGTAATGTTTAGCATTAGTATCAAAAAGATAAAACACTTTTCTAAAACCACATGATACAGTTCCTCAAACACCAGCCAACCTCGTAAGTTATCTTTATCATTTCAGTAGTGTAAAGGTAACAAGAAAACAATGATCAGAATTAAAAATGGAAAATGAAATTTAACAACATCCTAAAGTTTCAGTTAGTACACCAGGAATAGGTCCTGAACAATATCAGGCTAGCTTCTGTTCAGTTGTTTCAGGCTATGCATTAAAAAAGTCAGTCCATGCTTAGCCAACTGCTGGTGTTTTACAAAGCATATTCTATTTAAATTCTCACCGAGTTGGTTTATCTTTGCACAGAAAATAAATGAGATCTGTTGGGTTTAGAATTAATTCTTCAGTCAGTATACAAAAAGAAAGATTCCAAATTTTTTTCATTTCTAAAACACAAAATTGGGATGGTAAAGGAAGTCAAATCCAATAAAGTAATGTGGCATGTATTTGTACTGCCCTTCACTGTTTTTTTGAGGCGCACTAGTACAGTTATGGAGAAAAAGCCTGGATTGTTTGGCAGAGGCATAGGTCCTCTGCACAGAGCAAGCTGCAAAACCTTACTTAGAATGATTTATTTTAGGGGATGGAAATTCAGTAGCTAGGTTAGTGTTCAATGTTCTCTAATATGAAAATTTTAGATCAACTTCGGAGTAGTACATAATAATAGTTTAATCATGCAAATCATTGACAATAATCAGGCAACTAAAATGAGTTCTTTCTCTCAGTATCTCTTACTTCCTTTAGGCCTCTGTCATTCTCCTGTCTGGACAGCAATTCAGCAGTTCTGCTTTACCGGACTAGTAATATTTTATTATATATTTCGCTGAGTTATCAGAGGGCTTAATCTACGACACTACATTTTTTACTGAGTGGGTGTGTTTGCGAGCACACACTTCAAACATACATTTGATGTGAATGATATACAACTAAACATTTTGCCTGCACGTTGTCATGAATAGATGACAACAACGCATTCACACATATTTGTGGAAAAATGAGGATAGATGTTGTTCGGTATGGACTGGTTCTTTAAAACGATAATTAATGTTTCTTAAAAAAAAACAACTCTAGTCACAGAGGACATGCAAATGTTTTGCTCCTTGTGGTTTTATAAACGCTCTAAAGCAAATCTCCATGTGTGTATGAAATGCTCCGCTCTGTCTGGGGGTGAACACTACACTTTCCTTGTTTCGTTCGTTACAGTGATTGAGGTGCTAGCACAGTCGGCTGACTTGCAGGCTGCTGCGGCTCTGGAGCTGCAACGACCGGCTGAAGTTTGTCTGTATTAATGTTTGCAGCTATCATACCTGAAGCAAAAGAGAAAGTGAGATGAAAGAGATTAGTTCTATGTCTAAAAATTGGTTATCTGTGGCGTTTCATGAAATTTGCCCCGAAGGGAAACTTCCTGGATAGTTTTCTCGTTATTTGACACAATCCAGGCAGAATCATATTTGTTCCTTTGTCGTGTTACTTTAGCGTGGTGTGTTGAGTAAAGTGAACAGGTACCCTCGTGTATTGATCAGCTATCATGGCAAGGAGCTATTATTAGATTTTGAAGGGGAAAGAGAAGGGTTGAGAAATGAAGAGGAGAAAGTGGGACAGGTTATTGATGACGGTAATAACTGCGCTCACTGGTCTCCAAACACCGGAGCTGTAAAGTTGACCAGATGAGGAGATCACTATAGATATGTTGAAGGGAAAAGACAACATGAAGAAGTATGGAGCATAGCCTCTTACCTGGCAGAGTTATTAAAGTTCATTGAAGGAAGATGAACTGTTTCAATATGTTAAACACTTGAGGCTGTTAAGAGAGAGTTGCTGTCACAGAAAGAGACATTGTTTCGGAGGTTTGCTTTTTCATTTTTCTTTTTTTCCTCGCTCTTTCCTTCCTTTCTATCATTTTTTTAATTTGAGTTTGTTTCTGTTCCTGTTTAGCTGTATGCAAGGTAACCACGCAGAAATTAAAAGGCAAACAACGGGAAAAGCGTAACTGGTTCCTGTGAACAGGACCTCTTGCTCATTTTATCTGAAAGCTGACTTCACCCCGACTCCCACAGAAGCATAGCATTAATCATTGTTAATGTATGAGTAAGAATATACTATGCATATATATAATATCGTACCACTACTTTCATCTGTTTGGTAGGATTTCTTCCCCAGCTACGGCTTTAGTGTGGGCAATATTTTAGGAGCCAAGTAAGCTGGGTGTTATATAGCTTGGTGCATAATGAGATGCACTAGCCAGCAGAGACTCAAAATAGACAAAACATGATTCAGAATATGCTACTTTTACCCAAACAGTGACTCTAACATAATTAATTTGGTGGTAATAAAAGGCAAAAATGTAATTCTGCATTCTGCTTGATAGTAAGAAGTGCACTAAATTAAGAGACAGTGAACTCTCAACAGTAAATTTTGCTTGAGGGTTAAACTCTCTGTTCTACCGAAAGGTCACCACATGATTCAATGTTTTTAATCCTTCCACAGTGTAATGACATTTTAGGGGATGTTTGCAAACATATATCAGGGTTGTCTATACAAAATCACATTTGATTTCAACGCATGGAGAAGGGATGTTTCCTCCTTTGTGTATAAAACGTGTGTTAATTTAAATTCTGTCACTGGAATTTGTTTTACATATATGCTGGAACAGAATATAAATGGGGGCTGTTGAAATGTATATAGTTTCACTGCAGACAAAATAATTACTATATTACTCCATTGACCATCAACCCCCACCCAAAAATAAGCCCATCTTCTTAAGCTGTTCCCTTTAACTTTTCTGGGAGTAATATGAGATGCAAATTTAGGAAAGGAAGAAACTCCTTGTAAGTAACTGCACAGACATTTAAGACAATCTAAACCCTATGCCAGGGAAATGGAAACCTCGCTGCCTGTGGGTGTATCTGGTGGGTGGAATGAACCTTGTGCAGCGGTCTCTGAAACACCACCAGTGGCCCTGGTATTCAGATAACCCTTGCCATATCAGGGGGCATGTAGTATGGTAGGTCTGATTGCAGATTTTAAAAACAACGTTGCTATATTAACACGGCACTGCGCCTAATGCCATAAATCCTGTCTTCAACAGGACTGATCATCTGGGCATAGTACCTCACTGTTTTCCAGTTTGAAAAGTATTGCTGGGACCATACTGTCAAACACTCGTGTCCTCTCTGACGCTACCAGTCTTGAAAGGAATCCTTCAGTTAGCCAGTGGGAATATGAGACTCTGTTAAAGACCAGTCCATATATATACATATCTCTTGCTGATATCTGCATTGAATTAAGGACAGATTATGGTTAGCCTATTGCAAAAATATATTTTTAAATGAATAATTTGTTTATTTAAAAAGAGGGGTTTCTCATCGCAAAATTACTTGTCAATAGAAGTCAAATTCACCAAGCAGCTACAGCTGGAAATGTTTTTTCGGAGAAGAGGGGATTACTGGCTTCACAACACTGGCAGAAGACTTGTCCTCGTTCTCTTGTTTAATTCACCTGCCCATATTAGGTAATACCCTAACTGTCCATGGGCAACTACCCGCATTGCAGCTCTTCTCCCTCTCCTCCAAACCGTCCCCTTAGCACATCACTCTGTAACACTCAGGGAACTGTTGTACTCCACACGCTAAAGAGTTATTCTCACTTGCACTATGTCGTGCAAAGTGGAACATTTCTGCAAGGGCCTTTCCCAGGAAAATCCTCTGCTTGGCTAATGCAGTCACTCTCAACCAGGGACCTCTGCTCCTGGCCCATCACGAGCCCATTAATGGTGGAGCAGTTCATTAAGGAAGACGCTGAAGTTCACAATATGCCCAGTTTTCTCAAAGCAGCTCATCTGCAAAACAAAATTGGGACTATTGGCTAGAGGCTAGGGCGCTCTTTTGGAGAGTGAGAAAACTAAACTCATACTCACTTTTTGATTCATAATAGATTTTCTGGAAAAACATGGAGCAACAGCATGAGGACATCTTTCTGAAAAGTGATGGAAGAACTTTTGTTCCAGATGCTACTTAAATTTATGCAAAAGAGAGTAGCTACCACAGGGAGAATGAAAGTGCTTCATCTCACATTACTCATCATATCTTCATCACATAATTACCCTGGGAAGAAGTCCCCCCAAGAGGAAATAATTGAACCTGACTTTCCACATCCTGGGTTAGTGCTCCCACTAAGCATCCAGTGAAAGGAAATGAGGAGGGCCTCCTGTTGACCCTGTCCCACAAGACATACTTTGTCTCATCTTCTTAGGATCTAACTCTCCACTTTTTTTGCATTTCTTATGTGTCCCAAAAACCCCACATATAATTTCAGGCAGAACAAAGTGTTTTCTTCGACAAAAGGAAAAAAAAATCCACAACTTTATTTGTCATTTTATGGCAAAATGTGATACTCGATGAAGCAGATTTTTCTCATGGAGTGAGAAGTAGCTGAATCCTGCTGTAAAGCATATATTAGTTCATTTCAGAATAAATACATTGTTATTCAGGAATGAGTTCACGATCATGCACGTCAAGAACATAGAAGAAAAACACCATTGTGGCCTTGAATTCCTGGCATTGCATGAGGTGTTGTGGACAGACCACCTCGCAGCTCAGTCATCAGGGAAGGAGGACAGGGTATGTTTCCTTCAGTCTTTCAGTCTTCTTTCCTTTCCACAGTCCACGCTGGGGGCAGCTCCAGCAACACGGAGAACTAAGGCATTGCAGCTAAGTGCACATGAATGGAGTGATGCTTATGCGTCTAGTCTCTCGCCTATTTCTTCGCAAAACCAGCAGTAAAATGAAGTGCAGAAAATAAAATTCACAAGATGCACATCTTTATATGTGCCGCTCATTTAACTGCCGATGACTTTCCAATCATCGCTGGTTGTGAAGGAAAAGATGGGGGCCATGGAGGTGCATGCCTGTGCATGTGGGATGGGTCTTCTAGGGGAATTTAAAGAGTTAAAGATCCGATTTTTGAAGTTCTTTTTGTTTACAGAAGACTTGCCTGACTTGAGTACTAGAGAGATTGAATTATGATATCAGCACTCAGATATGGGTCTTTTTGTCTCTCATCTCTCTCTGTCCCATGGCTCATCATGGAAAATGAAATGAATACTCCTGCTGTGCCTATTTATGGAAGGTGTCCCAAACTGATAAAGCACTAATGACTAAATGGAGCATTCACAGGAGGAACAATGAGTCATGCGGAAACAGATTCTCACAGACTTACTGACAGCACCATGCTAACTACAGTCTCTTAAAGGAAAATCTGCAAGCCCGCTGTCCATACTGGCATGATTGTACTAAATTTTCAGATTTCTGTCCATAGCAGCCAAAAGAATTGTTGTGTTGGTTTTGTTTCATAACAAAAACAGACAGCAGTTGAGAGAAAAGTTTTGTTTTCTTTTGGTCTTATTGTGACATAATTGGTCTGCTTGATAGGAGTAAAGAAAGTCTTGCAAAATGCATCATAAGCTCATTTTCTTAACCTCACACCTCAGAATTAGGCAGAAGAGAGTTGTATATAACTGCTTCTCCTCCACTCATTGCTAATGACTAATGCCTTTTAGACTCTTACTTTTATATAAATTGTGAGCATTTTCACAGATGCTCAGGGACTTGCCATTAAACAGCCTGCATTATTTGCATCAAGTAGTGGTTTCTTCATGTTCTTTTTTTTCTTTCTCTGTTTTCATTTTTTGTGGTGGTTTTTTTTTTATTTATCTTATAAATATGATTCACCTCTGTTACACTGAAAGAAGCTAGTGGTTGCACTGTTCAATGATGCAGAAAGAAAATAATTCCATATTGGGGGAAATATAATATCCTCTGTAGTGCAACAGCACTTCTTACCCACTGTTGGTTTGACAGTTATGCCCCAAGCTCTGACCAGCCTGCAAGTGGGCACTGTGCCATTTGAACAGTAGGGCAAGATTGCAGGCAGCCAGAAATCTGGCACAAACACATTTCTTGAGGGAACCTTCCCAGCTAGAAATACTCCTGTTTGTCTGAACTCCATTTATTCATGCACATGCTGATGTGCTGTTAAAGATGACATAGGAGACGACTCTTTTTCTTCAGCTGAAATATCAGAAGACCCACAGTGCTGACTTCTTGTGGAAGTGTGGAAGAGACTCGAGTCACACTTTTAAAACACAAATGGTCTGGAGGCATTTCCTACCCTGCTGCTGTGTTTCCCATCAAAGGCAAGGTGGGGGTCCTTTTAGTCCCCAAAGTGAGAGCAGGGATGTGCTCCCCAGTGCCACCGTGCCCTGCCTGGGACTCCCCCAGTGGCTTCCCTCTGGACAAGCAGCAGAGAAGAGCAGCTGGTATGTACCCACAGCCAGTTCCCTCTGCTGCCTGCTGGACCTGCCAGGCTGGCCTGCAGCTTCCAAACACCTGAGAGTTCTGCCCTTCCCTGCCCACTTCTTCATGCCACTTTCTGTGTGGAAAAGAGTAGTCCTCTTCTGAAACATCTGACGTTAGTTTCCTCTGATTTGCAGTTGTTATGGAACTTGTCAATGATATGTACTTGTGGTATTTTCTAAATACTTCTACTCAGGAGAGCCAGGTATGCCTAGGAAGAGGGGAAGAAAAAAAATTCTGTGAAATTTCAGAGGCCGTTGGGAATAGCATGCTTACATAAAAGGTATGTGACGGTGGTGGGGAAAACTCATGAAACTTGTTGCTGTCCCTTGAACACTCCCCGTTCTGTGCTAACTAAAAAATGACATGCAAGATGATGGTTCTGCGGTGGTTGTTATTTAGAGCAGGAATAACAGAGTGCAGCTCTTGTGGGCTGGTAGATGTTGTGATAGGAAAGAAACAAAAGAGATTGGAATCTAAACCACAGGAAAATTGCCTGAATGTTCCCTTTTACTTGTCCCGCTTTGTTTTGAGGGTCTGAACTCCTATTTTAAAATCAGTAATTCCTCCCAGGAAGAAAGAATAAAGTACTGTAAGCGAGTATTCCAGCCCTTTTAGCACATAGAGGCCCCTCACTACTTCAAAACAAGGGCTTTCCTTCCTATCCTTTCACATTACAAGGGAGAAATGTGTGCCCGGTACAGATACTATATGGTGTTCCATAGCTTCCTCTGCTAATGTACCACAGCTCTGACAAGTAATACCTCTGCTGCCCTAGGTCTCAGATAGGTGTTACTCTGCTGCCCTAGGCCTGGCGACACTCAAATAAAGGTTGAGAGTGTTGCCTTGCAGGGAAGTATGGTGATCCAGAATACAAAACTGATACTGTCAAACTGAAAGGACCCAACCATGAAATGGCATTTACAACCCAGAAGTGAAATGCTATTACCTTAACCTTTTGTTTTTCTAAATAAACTTGATTTATTTTACATCTCATTCCTTTTACCCCCTTCCCCTCTCCTCTCCACTTTTCTTAATGGTAAATTATTTGCCAGGCTGCTTGTTCCAAGTTCTCTTTATATTAGATTTTTTTTTTTCTGGATAATTAAATTTATTTACATTTTTGGCTCCTCTACGACCAAAGCAAAATATTTTTCTTATCCAAAGCAGTATTCTGAAGCAAGGGAAGTGACTTCATATAGCAACGTTTCCTTTGGGAGACATGCTTGAGTCCTTCCCCGAACAGCACAACCTGTTTCACACACTCAGAGGAAGCTCTAGAGTAGACTGACCAGGAAAATTTCCATTTATCACCAGACAGCTGCTTCATGCATGCAGCATCTTCAGCTCTTGTGAGTCACACGTAAGCTCAGACCTTCACCGACCAGATGTGTATGGCTGGTCAAATGATTCTGGTCATCTCTTGATTTTCATGAGTATTATGAGAGAAAACATTACATAGCAGCTGCCTGTAACAGTATTTGGGTGTTGCTCTGATATACTTTTACAGCACTTACTGTATGTGGTTTCTCTATTAATCTTTCTGTATGAACAGTTTCTCTGTTTAATTAAATTGGGCCCAATGAGGCAGTGCATGGTCCTCTGATAAGCTCATTCATCTTGATTTGACTCTTTGCTGACACATTAGTTGCCCTGTGACATAGGTTAAGTCATTGAGTGGCCATTACCTCCTCGTTTACTCTCTCATGTTACTCCTAACCACCTTCCTGAAGTCAAATCCAGACGATTTGTGCCAATTTCATGGGGGCACAAACTGGAACATCCGATAACTTTCTACATGGCTGACTTTATACAATCTTGCTTGCACATCTCAAGCTGCTATGTCTGTCAAAACACAATTTTTTCCCCTCCTCCTTATGGGCTTTGATAAAGCTATGAGTACTGGAGGTCTCAATTATAAAATGTCATGACACTGCCGCACAATTTTTTACAGTAATTTCACAGTGTCACTTTGTGATTATTCCAGAATGGCTCTGAACCATGACTGAAATGAATGGTGGCCCTTAGTGTATTGGGTGATACAAATCGTGAACTGGTGTGACAGAGAGGCAGGCGTTGTTAGGAATAAACTCCATGTGAAGAGAGGAAAGCAGTTTTTTTTTCAGAAACGCTATGAAAAGCAAGCAACGAAAGGGAGGCAGGGGAAAGGACATGTAAGAAGAGAAAACTGAGCATTTGCAGTAAAGCAAGCATCCACTGTGCACTTTTAACTCACATGATCCATTAGCTCAAGTCAGGGCTTTTCCAGGCTCGTACAGCAGAAGTCCAACCTGGAATTCTGCAATAATCCTCCTCAAACTCTGTCCTGAGGTGGAAAAATGTGTCCTGGGTGAGTCCCAAATAATCCAACTCCTTTATAAAAACTGTGTTTGAAAAATACATAGTGAAGAGTCAGATAAGGACCTTACCAAGAAAATGTTGGTCTTGGCAGGCAGTCCAATCATTTAACAACACTGCTTTGAGTACTTTTAAAGCACAATTGTTCATACAGAATGAGCGAGTAGGGAGACCTTCACAGATGTCTCCACCAGTTCCTTGGCTGAAACAGTGAAGGGAGGGGAATGAGTAGCTTCTCACAGACCCAGGCTTGTGAGGAGGTAGAAATAGGAAAAGGCTTGCGCTTCCTCCACGGTGTGAGTAAGATCAGTTTTGGGGCCCAGTTCAGCAGAATGGGTAAACTAAGTATTGCATCTAGTCCTCTGCAACCTGAGTGCCTTCAAAAGCTGGGGGAAAGCTACAAATCAACAACCTTAGTCTGAAAGGGGGACAATCCGCCATTTCAAGAAAGTCTTTTCAGCGTGGTTCTGAGGGAGTTTCTGAGGAAAGCTGGGCAGAGAGGAACCTGATGAGGTTCAACAAGGGCAAGTACAGGGTCCTGCATCTGGGGAGGAACAAACCCATGCATCAGTACAGGCTTGGGGCAGACCTGCTGCAGAGCAGCTCTGTGGAGAGCGACCTGGATGTCCTAGCGTATGACAGGTTGACCATGAGCCAGAAGTGTGCCCTGGCTGCCAAGAAAGCCAAAGGGGTCCTGGGGTGCATTAAGAGGAATGTGGCCAGTAGGTCGAGGGAGGTTCTCCTTCCTTTCTACTGTGTCCTGGTGAGGCCCCATGTGGAGTGCTATGTCCAGTTCTGGACTCCCCACTTCAAGAAAGATGAAGAGCTACTGGAGAGAGTCCAGTGGAGGGCTATGAGGATGATGAGGGGACTGGAGCATCTCTCCTATGAGGAGAGGCTGAGGGAGCTGGGCTTGTTTAGCCTGAAGAAGAGAAGGCTGCAAGGAGACCTAATAAATGCCTATAAATATCTGAAGGGTGGCTATCAGGAGGATGGCGCCAGACTCTTTTCAGTAGTGCCCAGCAACAGGACAAGGGGCAATGGGCACAAACTGAAGCAGAGGAAGTTCCGTCTGAACATGAGAAAGAACTTCTTCCCTCTGAGGGTGACGGAGCCCTGGAACAGGTTGCCCAGGGAGGTTGTAGAGTCTCCTTCTCTGGAGATATTCAAGACCCGCCTGGACAAGGTCCTGTGCAGCTTGCTGTAGGTGACCCTGCTTTGGCAGGGGAGTTGGACTAAATGACTCATAGAGGTTCCTTCCAACCCCTACCATTCTGTGATTCTGTGTGATTCTGAGTCAAAGCCTTAGGAGTGGAAAGCAAAGACAGAAGAGGAAGGGAGGAGAAAAGGTGTTTCCTTAAATATTTCTAGACCTCTGAAATTTACCTGAGATAGGTGAGATGCGTGGAACAGCATACCTGTTGTTCTGGGGGAGCTGCAGATATTGGGGCATTTTCTTAAATGTGAGAAAATACTGTCCAAGCAAGTTTTCATTTACATTTGAAGTCACATTTCAGCTAAAACACAGACAAAATATGTAGACATTTTGTTGATGGCCATGTCTTTGAAAGCTTTACTCATAGCTGAATATTTTTACATGAACTTTTGCCCTTTATCTAATGTAAAGTTTCCAATGATCTGTGACGTGCTAGAAATACTAACAATCCTTACCTCATAACCAGTAGTGATTCATCTCTTTTCTGAAAGAGAATGACAAAAACTAGTAAAAAACATCCTATCAAAATCACTAAATATTCAGTTTGGTTTATTATGATGTATGAAATAAATTTCCAGAGTCCATGAGTGCATTTTAGTTCCTACTTTCTAAAGCCTGGAGCACAATTAGCTTAAGCAGCTCTCCATAACAAGGGAACTTCAGGGGTGATCCTGTAGCTACCCTTGGTTTGGTTCAGTTAAATCAACTGGTGACATTGTGGATCTGCTAGTATTTTACTTTGCTAACTTGATTATTAAGGAGTAGATATTTTAAGAAAAAGATGAACTTTGGGTTTTGTTCTTTTTTTTCAGTTGCAGGCTCTTTTCCTCTCTCCCTTTCTTTCTCACTTTTGCTTTCCCTGCTGTTGAAGTTCACCTAATATTGATGAACCTCCTGAACATTTTTTGTTTGCTTATGTCAGGGTTTTTTTGCTTCTTGTTTTTATGCAGTCAGAAGTATTACACCAAGTAAAACAAAAACAAAACAAAAATTGATTGTATATATGATAGGCAGCACAAGGAACAAGGTTGACAGCAAATGTTAAATGACGTTAAAAAAAAAGCTTTCATCTCCTCTCGCCTCCCATAGTGCACGTTTCATGCAGAGTACAAGCCACTTGTTGCCAGGTCATCTCATTTAGACTGTACTGCTGCGTGCTTTCACACAGCACCGATAATGTTACTTTATATTGCAGGTTCAAGCATTTTTGTGTTACATAGAACAAGAATAACCTTCTTGCATCTAAAACTCCTGTGCAATCTTACAAGAAAACTCAATTATTCAATTAGAATACTTTACTCAAATTACAGGGGAATTACGTGTTGCCATTGCTGAGAAGCCTTAGAACTTGCAGTGCATTACAGCAATTAAGAATATTTAATTTCCAAATGGCACAAATGAACAAAGTATGAGTCATGGTGAACGTTTACTCCTTAAAAGCCATCAGTGCTAATGGTTGTGTAACCTTTGTAAATTTAACATGGCCTTCATTTATACAGCAGTGAAACCCACGTCAGGGTGGTATAATATTACTGCTCATATGCACAGAGCTTTATGCAGCCCCACACTTAATTGCATAAATAATAAAGATAGGTTTTGAGGTAGGCATCTGCTTGCGGTACTTTTTGCGAACAGATATGATCACGCTGTGCTATCGCACTCTAAGAAGTGCACTTAAGGCAATCAATAAGTAATGATTCATAATGTTTTTTTCCTCAGTGAAGTTATGATAAGTAAAGATTAGGCCAGGAACGCAGAATATTTTTAGTGCCTTTTTTGGAAGGACATCTTGCGTATGTCAGAGTATTTGAATAGCCTTTTTAGAGTTTGCAGTCAAACTTTTTCACTTTTAAAAGTGGCTGGTTCATATTCAGTCATCACCAGCTGATTTCTCTGGTAGCAAATAATTGCATGAATAAATAGCTTATTACTAATCTTCATGGTCATTAGCAGACGATATGCTGTTATGTGATGCTTAACCCAATGAATATACTGAATAAATACGCTGCTTTACAAAAGCATCATTCATAACACAGCCAGGAATATCTCTGTGTATATTGGCAGTTGTTTCCAGTTATAAATTGCTCTAGAAGAGCTACAGCATACTTACAGGTCTGTCTTTGAGACTCTTGCGAGTTGGTTTAATAGCAGTAGTAAAGACTATAGCTGTGATATTCTCTTCCCTCTTTCCTCCTCCAAATAGTGGATTCTCTCTGGGGAAACATAATTTTCTATTTTTTTGGAGAAAAGATGGAGATCATAAACCCAGGAAATGTGTAGATTTATTTCTTTTGCAGCCTTCAGTGGGGTCAATGAACAACCATAGGCAACTCCATGGGGCCACCAAAGAGATTACCAGCAGCACGGTAAGGATGGGATGCGAACACTGAGAGTCATTTTCTAGCTGATTTTTTGAGGACTGAAGATAGATCCTGCAGTCATCTCTAAAAGGAGTAAGCCCTACTCTCGGTGAGATTGTGCACATGTAGATTCAGTAACGTCAGATGATTCCTGGTGAGATTTTGTCCTTACATCTCACTGCTTGCGCTAGAAGAGGCCTCTTTTGCCCCAGCTCACTTACCTTGTGGTTTTGATCTGTTTGGTTTGGTTTAGTTTTCTTCATCTTCTTTTCGCTGTATTTAAAACACTGAATTGACTAAACTTGCTCTGAGCATGATTAGCATAATGTGAAAAAGCATACAGTGATTCCTGGTGCTGCAGACTTTGCTGAAATCCAGGTATAAATACATACGAACAAAATATGTAAAGAAGGCTAGTTGCATGGAAAAGAGATACAGGTCACCTCTCAGCGTTGTGATCCTACAAGATTTTATTAGTTTCCAAATTTATTTTCTGAAATTATTACCTAGCTTTTCTTTATTTGTTTTGTTAGCATAGCTGTGTCCTCCTCACCATGAGGGAGAGAATTGTTGTTTATTTCTTTTCCATGGGAAAGGTTTTTTGTTTCTTCCATGGAAATCCATATCTAGGGAAAGTATCCCTAATTTTAGTGGTTTGACAAGTTTTAAAACAAAGCTGATATACAAAATCTGACACTGCTTAAAAACACACTGAAAATTCTTCGGCTTCTACAAAGAGCAGCAGGTCGATGAGGTTTTCAGGTGAGTTGAGAAATATCCCACAAGGTACTTTTTCAGTTGATATACAAATAAAACAAAATTAAAACAGTCAACAGCAATGGTCTAGAAAATTAGAATATTTATTATGCATTTTTTTTTAAAAATAAGCAACCAATCATCATTAAATATGTTGGTGTTCATTGCAATTAAATTAGTCTTAGTTACTTCATTAAATATTAATGTGGAATTCAAATTCAATTGCATAGAAATTATAAACTGGCAATTAATTAACTTATTAAAATTGAGAAGCATTACCTGTCCCTTCAAGGCAAAAATCTTCCTTTTTAATGAAGAAATCTTTCAGGGAAGGAATAAGGGATTTCTTTTTTCTTTTTTTCACGATAGGAGATTTGTAGGGGAAAACAAGAATTTTGCAAATTGTCTAGATGTTTTATTTCTTCCTGTGCTTTAAAGATATTTTCAGGTATTTTTCCATGAAACGTCCTTAGACCAAGATGAAATTAGTTTTTAAAAATGTATCTGAAAAATATGTGGTAGTGGTTTTTTGTTTTCAGAAGAAAATAGTTTCTAATCAGAATAATTTACATTCAAGGTTTCATTCTAAAAAACCCCATGAAAACGGTAAACTTTTCAGGAGTCTTTTCACCATCTTCCTCATTTTAAAGGTAAAGATTGCTGTCACCGGGAGCTTAATGTAGCGGTGTGATAATAATACCTTTCACTATCTCCTACTTCACCTTTCAACTTGATAATCATAGTATTTCATCAGTTTCTTGGAAAATTACACAGCAGTTTGATAGCCCCCATGTGCTGAAACTTATCTGCACATGAAGTTTCAAACAAAAAAAAAAACAAAAAAATGCATATAGTGGACTGCCTGACTCCCATGTGATGCTCTGCAAATGAAGCCTGGAGAATAGACCTATGTGTGATGCAAAACATAGCAGTATACATCGACTGTGCAGCTAGCTGGCGCTTCGTACCCTCTGTCGCAGGGGTGTGGAAGAGCTTGTTCTGTTCATTGGCCGAACTACCGATAATACCTTCTGACAGTGTCCATTGCTTTTTGGGGAGGAACGGTTTTATGCTACCGACTTCAAAGTTTTAGGGCGTAAAAGCACTCAGAAATCACTGGCCAGTTTGTGGAAGCTTTGGCCAGGGAACCAGATTTTTAAAGGCTAGTCATCTCTGTTTCTAAAACAAAAGAGTAAATTTATCAAAATCTATTCAAATGCTGTTCTGTATTTGTGAAAATCTGATAGCAAAAACCTGCTTTGAAATCATACTGGAGAATGCTGGAGATGAACACACGTTTATATTATATATGAAAACATAGATACGTTTTACATGTTGATATGTAATGAGCAAAATAGGCTACTGAGTTGAAAAAGTTAAAGCGTTTTTTCATTTTGGAAAATTATGAGCAACAACAAAAAAAAAGGATAAGACACTTGCCCTCTCATTCCAACTCATTTGAAAACCCAGTGGGATTTTGCCATTTTTATCAGCCATGAGACTATTTCCTAAAGATGTTATCTTTAAGATACAGTAGTTTCCCTGCCCTGGATGTTCTAGTTCAGTGCTACTCCACATTTTTACTCAAACACTCATCTCCAAAACTCTGATGTAATCTGAGCGCCCAGTTTAGATGGATGGCATTCATTGAGAGATGATCATAGTATCTGGTAAGTGCCTGATTACCCATTGGACATCAATATTTTTCTTTAAAAAGTATTGACATGCCATTAATTGTGATTGTAATTCTTGTGTCATGCCCCTAGAAGTAGTATATTTGAATTCCAAGTGCCAAAGAACTTCTAAAATTGTTTGTGTGGAAAATATTGAGCATTCTTAAAGAAAGAAAGTTGGAACTAGATTACCCTTCTGTAAACCTAGTGTTACTGCCTTAAATAAAATGATGTTATTTAAGCAGTATCACTAGAACTGGAGTCTGATCCATCATTTTAGTGCAAGTAGGAAAAAAGTAAAGGAAAGTTAAAAAAAAATTGTCTTTTTCAGCATTTGTACTTACTGAAACTACTAATCGGAGTTGATTGTCCTTAACATAAAAATGGTGAGTTAATATCCATTCAGGACTCAGCCTTGAATGAACGGCTCAGGCTGGTATTAAAGTACAAAGGAGGGTTCACAAAGAGCCGTGTCTCCTCTCCTGTGGTTGTACGATGTATTTTCTTTTCCATCAAACTTCTTACAATTGAGATAGAAAATCTAGTTACGCTATCAGTGTTAGCCTGACCTCCACTAAGTAATCCATGGGGTTTCCATATGGTGGCAAGCTTACCCTGCAAAAAGGAAACGGGTACAGTGGCAGCACACACGCTGTGCTTCAAAGAGGCACCCCGAAACAAGGTCCCTGTGAGTGGCCACGGAGATGAGCTGCTGCTGCACCCAACCGAAGTTCGTGCTTTAAAGTACCCTTGCATGCACAGACCGAAGACTAAAAAATACAGTAGGGTTCTCAGATACTTAGATAGATTTTGACTGATAAATAAAGCTTTCTTTTAGAAAAACAAATTATTCTTAGCCTTAGGATTAGGTTTATAACAAAAGCAGAATGTGTTAAAGGCATAGACTTCGCAGTACGGAAAAAATGAAGAACTTGAAGAAGGAGAGGGTGGTTAAGTTTTCTAGGCGTGTTTAGTCTAGGTGTAAACCAATTAGTATTTAATATAATTGTGTGTGTAACAAGAAAATAATCATGCAAACGAGTTGTGCTTCATAACTCTATGCACACTGTTTCCTGTACTTCACCTCAGCTTCTTTAAAGGAGAGATGCAAGTGATCAACGACGGGTTGGCATGCGTGCCGTACACCAGCACATACTGCAGGCACAGTGCAGTGAGAGCCAGGAGAGCGCTGCCCATGTATATAGTCCCCTTTCTTATCCTGCAAGCAGCCCATTATATGCAGAATCCACGTAGTTACTGTCTAAATTCCTTTGTATAGGCAAGGAAAACTTTGAAATGACACAGAAAACTTATTTGTATTTAATTTGTTATCTCTGTTTTTCATGAAATTCTAATAAATATGTAACATTTCTTATTTTAAACTAATTTTGCTAAAACATTTGCACACTTTGGGAAAATGAAGTTCATCTTTTGCCAGTAGTAATCATAGGCAGATTATCTCAAACTTGTGACTAAATCTTGAGAAGTGTTTTGACAACACAGAGTGTCTCTAATTGTCCTGTAAAGAGAACATGGGGACTATGCCAACAACCCCTGGTTTTCCCCTTCACGGGTATCTTGTGTCTCACTTATTCATTATCTACGTAGCAGCTGTAACAATAGCAGACTTTCTAGGCAGTTGAATTGTTGAAGGTCTACAAAGGATCTGAAAGTTGTTGCTTTCTTAGAAAATCTGCACCAGTCTTGGCTCAAAAGAAGTTTTGCTATTTTGGTACACTTGTTTTCTGTTTCCGTGAAAAAGACTTGACTGAACTAGAAGAAGAGTCATCCAATCATGCAGAAATCCCATGAAGTACCATACCGTATTTGTGATTTCTTTTGGAATCAGCAAATTGTTTGTCCACCACAGGAAAAAAGCTTAGAAGTAAGTGCATAACCAGGTATTTATTTTGTGTTTATTTTTTTACTGTTTGTGTAATAGAGGAAGGTTTTGCCACAGAATTTCAAGGAAGATGACACAACTGTCTTGGGTAAGCATTTGAGATTTCATCAAAATATTTTATTCTAATAACACATGATTTTTAGTCTTGTACATGAGTGACGGAAATTACAAATGTGAATGAACACTTTGGCAGCCTTCCACTGTGGTGCAATAACACAGCGTAGCTGCCGCTGCTCCTGCATCTCCTAGCAGGAGATCAGTGTTTGTTGTGTGGTGGATGGCATTTAAATGCGCTCAGGTTGTTCATGGGGTATCAGCTGAAATAAATATTCAATCACAGATTAGAAAAAGCCTTTAAAACATTAGACTACCTAAAGGAAGAAAAATTAAGTCAGCATATAGTTATCAAGATAAGCACAGTGAGAAAAGTGCACTTTGCTTCGTAGGCGTCAATAAGAGAATTAAATTCTTCTCTTGCAAGCACTATTTTATTCCTGTTCCTTACTGAAATCTTAATTTCAGTTAGTATGCAGTAAGGCCTTGTAAAATAAGATGCACTTGATTTAGCCTGGTTTTGAACTTCAGAACTGCCTTACGCAACACTGTGTCCACATGTGAAAGTCAGAAGCACTGTTGAGACCCGAGTGCCGCGTGTCAGCTCTGACACTCCCTGCAGGCACTCAAGACCTGCATCATGGCAATCGCAGAGCAACACATGGCTGTGAAGAAGGGCTCAGGATTAGTGTCAAGAGCAGGAATACCTCCTAGTCACGCTTTTGTAAGCACAAAACAGAACAAAAATCATAGTTTTGTGGTAACTTATAGCAAGCATAGACACAAGCTCTGTCAACAGGAGGGGTTCCTCCTCTCTTTGCTCCCAAACTCATTTCTGCATTGGGCTGCTCCACACCGTCCCTTTTTTCATGCACAAGACTTCCGTCTCAGTTTAGGGAACTGAATCAGGCAAGTGATGCACATTAAAACCCACTCTTTTTGGGGGTGATCATGTTCGCTTCCAAACAGATCTCTTTTGGTGTGTGGCTCTGTGAGTGTTTCTAATAGTGAAAGGCAGGGCTTCTTGAGGTAACTATTGAATGGCTGGAAAGTTGCAATGAAAGGGACTAAGCCTTTTGCTGATCTTGCCAACTTGTGTTAGGTACCAGTTTAGCAGGTAAGGAGCAGCTCCTCTCCTGCTTGTTATACCCAGCGAGTTAAAGCTCTCACGTAGCTCTCTCACAGCTTTGCATTCAGATTCAGGACTAGCACCACAGTACTTGAAAATATTTGCAAATAGCTCTCATGCTTTACCAACTTCCCTTCTTTCTGCCTGAGGCTGAAACAGGTAATGAGTTTAGATGCTTGCAACAGCTACATCTAGGCTGTGTACTCCTACCAACTTGCTGGGTTAAAATACTTTATCGTTATAATCTTCTTTTAGTAGTCTGCCATCAAACTTGTCAGCTACTGATTTAGGGATGGAAGGAAGAGGCAAGAACCACTAGCATATTACCTTCATCCACATAGGATATGTCCAATTTGTGGTTTCTCATCCACGCTAGAACTGCGAACTGTGTATGTGTATGTGTAAAAAAAGTACTTCAACACCACAATTCCTGACATATCTTGTAAGCACTTGCAGACTGGCAGCAGCACTGTGCGCTGGGGCAGGATGGAACGGGGAACTGCAGGAGCTTCCTGGAGCTTGCCTGGTATTCTCCTGCCTCCAAAGGTGTAGGAGATGGCAGGTTTTCAGAGAAAGATCTGTATTAGCTTTGAACCTTCATTTCAGTTGTGCAAAGACGCAAGTCTTCTCTTCATCCTTGCTTTTGAAAAACTATTCCTAGAAAAGCTGAGAAAATTAAGGGCTGTCTGTTTTATTATACCATGGGCATTTAAGTAACTAACATAGTCGTTAATGCGCTTTGTGAAGCTCTAGACAATTCAAAAGTCATAATGCAGTATGACTGACATATACTTACAAGAAAATAAAGAAGTCTTGCCCTAAATGACTAGATATCTCTATTTCGGTATTGATGTAACTCCTGCACTTTGGCTAGGGAATACTGCAGATGCTGAAATAATGGTTCACCATTATTCTTTTGTTTCAGGTTAGAAAGCGAAAGTATAGCAAAGACACTATTGACCTGCTTGTGTGTTTTTAGAACAGCTATGTCCAGTGAGATAGAAATGAAAGATGATTTTCACAACTTCCTGTATTTCTTGCCGCTGATAACCAGCACATTTTAGGGAAGCTGTAAGGTACAGTTAAGAGTAGTGAACTTTAACAGTCTTCAGAGAAGGTAACTATTTTCATATGTTGGTTCTCTTTGTCTACTGTGACCAGTAGCACAGTAACTGAGATGAGACTGCTCAAGAAAAAGCACTGGAAGCATGAGGGAAGTGATAATAGATATATATGGAGCCTCTCTCCTGCAAGATGGAGGTATAAAGCTGCTTGAAAAAGTACATGTGGAGAAAAAAAGAAGGGAAAATGAGGTTCTCAGAAACATGGGTGGATACCAGCTGAGATTATTTGCTTTCTAGCAGCAGATACGCCAAACCCTAAATCAAAATCCTAAACTTATATGTTCTGTAGGAATTTTAATTAAAGGTCCTAGAACACAAAGGAAGAAATCTCTCTCATTTTTGAGCTTCCAGCACTGAG
Source organism: Opisthocomus hoazin (assembly GCF_030867145.1). Classification (NCBI taxonomy): domain Eukaryota; kingdom Metazoa; phylum Chordata; class Aves; order Opisthocomiformes; family Opisthocomidae; genus Opisthocomus; species Opisthocomus hoazin. Next base: position 91,684,037 of record NC_134416.1, on the reverse strand, counting down.
GGGAGACTCCCTCCACATCACACGGAGGCACACACTTTCATCATGAATCTTCTCATCCCCTAATTAATCTTCTTGTTGCTTTTCAGTGACAAATGGTCTGACCACTGGAGCTCTTCTGCACTTGTGTTTACAATAAGACTCTCTTCTTTTCCTCCTCACTTTTACAAATGCCTCAACACCCACGTAGACTGCAAGCATCTATCTTGTCTAACTTTTATCTTTGATGCAATAGAAAAATCCGTATAAGAAAATGCAAGGCAAAGAAAAAGGTGCTTTGATATTAGTGATTGCTGCTGCCAAACAGAGATTTTCTTGGGACTATAGTATAGAATACAACAGGAAGCGTATGTTTAGTACTGGCGAAACACTATTCAATACTATACCATTGTTAGAATTTAAAGAGATTTAGTACTGTAATTCTATGTAAGGTTTTATTTAGGATATATAATCAGTACATACTGCTAGACATACCTGAAATATAAAAGGGCACTTGAGACTTCCCTTTTGAAGGGTAAAGACAGCTTATTAGAAGGAGGTAGTATTCATTACTAGAATCAAAGAGCTAGCAGAATATTTTGCTCAAAAGGAACAGCAAAAATTAAGCTATTTGTAATGAAAACTTGCTACTAGGTTTATCAGTGTAATTTTATTGGGTTTCTGTAAAGAAAAAATAAATTATTCCCATTTCCCTTGTCATGAAATTTTGTTTATTTTTTGAATGAAAAGGAAAAGTAAAAAATCCTATGTTAACAAGTGGGCCATTATAAAGGGAACCTTAAATTAGTCAGTTCTTGCATTTCAGTAGTGCATGATCTTTGAAGTGATCTTTCCTGTTGCAGGAATTCACTGTTTTGCTGAACAAGCCTCAAGAGACTTGCAAATACCTGGCTTGTAAATGTTTACTTCTAGAACTTCAACAGCTAAGATTCTTCACTGGGCATAAAAAACATATAAAATAAGAAAAAAATCAGTTTGAGATGTATTTATATAAAGTTTCACTGACCATGTTCTTGAATTCCAAAACAAATTCTGCTTCTTCCAGTCACAACGTTGCTGGCCAGTGTAAGTTTCAGCTGGAAGATTTCTGGGTTTAACATACCATACCTAAAGAATGTTATCATGTGGCAGTGGATAACATTAACAGAAATCACTTGTCTGCTTTCTTACAGAACATAGTCTAAAAATTTACAGGCCACCGTGTTTTACAGAGGATTAAAAAAACACTGGAAAGATGCAGTTCTGGTAAAAATAATTACCTCACTGTAGTTTTGCATATATTTTGAAAACTGGGAGCATTTAAAGTTAGCTTGTTAGCTGCTTGTTAGTTAGTGAGATTGCTCCTGAGTGTGTTTTTCCATACACTCTCCTAAGTGGCTCTTCAGAGATACAGAGATGGAGATATTATGAAAATCAGCTGTGCACTGAAGCATCATGTTCCCTAGACTTGTGTCTTGTATGCTAGTGGGGTATGTAAGTAGCTGGAAGGAATTTTTCTTATATTGGTTTGACTGGGAAATTGAGAAGTCAACTCTGCAGCAGGAAGAGCAGAAACAGAGCAAGCTATGAACAGTTTCCCCTTTCTACCCTATTTTCAGTTAGGTCCTTGCACTTCTGGAGAGGCGTGTATCAATTAATGATCCTGGATCCAGATCTGGAAACCTCATCATCTATTTCCAAGTTCCCAGTTATACTGACTGTGTCAAGCAAGGTAAAGTCTCTTATTCTGCTATGAGTGGACTTACTGAAGTTTGTGTAAGTGAATGTGCTTTCAGTAATATGGATTCCTTCTTCAGCAGCAACAACTGAAAAGAGATGAATGGAAAACAGATTTCCTTCCTGTAGGAAAAAAGTCACCTAATTCTCACAGAACAGTTTTGGGAAAAATAAAAATGGTGTTATTTGGCTTGCTGACTTTCCAGTGGTGGATGGGCTGTCGTCTTCTCCAGCTTCCCAGGATGCTCCACCTGCCAGTCACCTGCCAGCCAGGCAGACCAAGAATCAGATGGACTGTTTGAAGGGGTGGGGATCTTGTTGCTTGGGAAGCCACGAAGAATGAGTAGTTGCTGTAGCTTCTCAGCTCCCACTGTGGGAAGACACAGTGTCAGCAATCACAGGGTTCCTGAGGAAGTGCTGAAAATGCTCCTGAAAACAATGTGTTTGAGAAATAAGAATTAATGTTTCTTGTAACAAAACTCCAAAAAATTTTATTCCCAAAAACCTTACAGCTAAGTTTCTCTGAATGATGCAAAAAACTATTGTAGCTAGTGTAATGTTTTGTAAAACAGTAAATATCAGAGGCCTATAAATTATAACTTTCTAAGTTTTAAAATGGTTCTATGGCAAAGGTAATGCTATAACTATCAATTCTTCACCTAGACAGTCAAGCAAGCTAGACATGCTCAATAATTCTATTCTCTAAAGGTAGATGCAGACTTGTATTCTGTTAACAAGGGTTTTCTCAAGGCGACCTGTATTATTCAGAGCAGAAAAGAAAATAAGAGAATTCTTTAAGTGATAGGTGAAAAACTTTATTGAATGTACATAACAGCAGAAAAAAATCTTTCTCATCAGTCTATTACAGTACATTCAGACTCTTACAGAATCACGACTATTGACAGGTTTAGAAGACAGAAGATCTGTATAGGAAAAACCTGCTCTAATTATTGGCTAGCTTGTAATTAGAGGAAAGAAAAATCAAACTATTCATTGACAGGTAGTGACTAAATATAGAATAAGATGTGCTGAAAATAGTGTTCTCATAATTTCAGAAACTATAAAATACGAAGTTCATTGATAGCATGCAGTTATACTTGTAATACTTGCAGAAGATTCTGTCATACGAAAATCAGCTGGTTTGTCTTCATTGTATGGCATGAAAGAAGCAAAATATATTGTCATGGTATTTGAAGTGATATAAAGAAATGGTCTAATGAAAGTAATTTGTCTCCTCCTACCTTTTATATCACATTGTAGGTACAAGGTTTTGCCATTAGGCAGTTTTCTTATCAAGCAAGGATTGCTGTTTTCAATCACAGCAAACACAGTTATGATATATTCATCAAGAAGTAGTTCTGTTAAAATAATGCTATTTGTATTCAAATGTAAACCTCTGCCACTAATTCTTTATCATGAATAACAGATGCAAGTACAAATACATCAGTCTTACAGTACATTTTAAGAGCATGCAAACTGTGGGATTAATTTTTAGCTGGTGGAGAATTACTGTCACTTGAAGAGACCTAGACCAGATGACACCATGTATGGATATGGCCCTGTGTTCAAACCCCACTGACTTGCAGGGAGAGAGGACTTGATCTTACAATTTAGTATTACCTAAAGTTTAATAAGAAATCTAAGAGATAGTCCTGTGTCAAAAGCACAATATTCCCTTAAAAAGGGCTTCAGGATAAAGTGATAGTAAGAGGTTTCAATCACAGTAAGGACAAGACCTTTCTTTTTGTCACCTTTGACTATTATTAGAACATTTTGCAGTTATCAACTGAGAAATGGAGGCATATGGTTCTTGGAGACTTATGTGTTTGCGTTCTTCATCATGTTAACCATCACTATAGAATATATTACAGTTCCACAGACCTTTCCAGCACCATCAGCCTCTGCTTGCACCTCTTATTCTCAGTCAGGACTGTGCATGTGAATGGGGAGACTTTTAGAATCGTTCTTGCCTGTAGTGTGGAAACTGGCATTAGTAAAACCTGAATAAATTGGCTTAGCGCTCAGGACTGTGTTTTTTTAAGGATTCTGGATGGCCAGTCAGGCAGGTAGTCACTGGGGCTTTAGGAGGCACTTGGATGTTTGGCCTGCAAGATGTAACAAAAGTCTTCTCAGCGCTGTGTTTTGGACTTCCTTCTAACTTTTAAAAACAATGACCCACACATTAAGTTCGTGCCACTTTAATGAATTCAAAGTGGTTTACAGCAGCGTTTAGATTTACAGTGCAGCTTTGTCTTAAGCTTGGGTTGCTCTGCAGTGGGAGGATTGTCCACCAGAACATTGTTAGTTGGCGGTTTTCTGCCTCCAGAAGGCAGCGTGCCCAGCGTGGAGTCCAGGGAAGACAACTTGTCTGCTGCCTGGACATAAAACCCTGCAGCTGGCAAGACTGAGCAGTAGATTCAGACAAACATCAGGCAGAACTTCACTTTATTGGTTAGATTCCTCCCCCTTCTGCCAGTGCTACTGTAGTCTTTAAACAATGTGACAGAAGTACGCTTCCACTTCAGTTAATGGATTTATCAAATACCTTATTTCATGCTTTCTGCTTTTGATTTATGATTTTTGATCCCAGAGACAAGAACCCTGTGAGTATTGATTGCGGAAAATGTCAGACGAACAGAAGTTAATTTCGCTCGTACATGTGGAAGTCTGTGATTCTCTGACAGCGCTGTCTGTGGAGAACTGGCTGTCACCCAGCCCAAGTGACACCACGCCATCACAACAGCCAGCCCCTCCACCCTGTGCGCTGGGACGAAACCGCACGTGGATGAGGTTGGGAGCAGGCTGGGACCAGGTTGGGAGGAAGGGGCGTGTGGCATCAGGGCAGGGGAGGAGGGTGTGAGCCCTCCCGCCGCGACTCCCTGTGTGTGATCGCAAGGCGCCTGGCAGGATAATAGAATGTCACCCTGCCAGCACCGCCACTGATCAGCAACACTTCATTTATTGATTGGCTTTCTTTGCAAATTGTAAGTCTTTTTTTTTTGTTGTTTTCTTTAAATGGCAGAGTCGAAATGTTGCTTGTACAGTGGGACACGAACTGCAGGTAGTAGACAGTTTGGTTTTGCTGCTTGTATCTTTTGGATTTGAGATGCAATGAAACACTTCAGACTTCTTGCAATGGATTTATTCTGAGTGAATGTATTATCTCAGACCACAGAAAAATAGAGGACAAACTGAGGATGTTATATAAATATTAACAGTACATGGTCTTGTTTCTTCACCAGAAAAGAGAGATTCTCGGTAGGCATCCTCATTGAACAACTGTGAAAAAAGGCCCACTGGTTTAAGTTGAAATCAGTTACGCGCTTCTGTTAGTCCTGTAATCTGCCTTTTTCTTGGCACCTTTTCACTGGGAGAAATATCACAGGCAAGCAAAACCACATTGCTGTTTGCTGATACTTGTCTCAAAATTAGAGTACATATAATAATGTAGGAAAAATATTAGAGTCTATGAAATTGTTATTGTACTAAAATTAAATAGTCTAATCCAAGAAATGCACAAAGTTGCAGTTGGAAGACGTTCAAAATTACATACACTGAGAAGCACAGACAGCTAACCACAGACACTGTAACAGTGTTATGGCTTGCACTACTGAAGGAACGGAGAAAAATCTGTTCTTCCTGTAGAAAAATATCTTCAGTTAATTTTTTCCTGCTTGAAAGATTAATGTCACTGTATACAATTCAAGAAATTTTGATAAATTACGTTGTGTGGGGATACAGAGAGAAAAGTACCTAAAATGGGATTTATCCCTTTAGTTTCACTTTAAATAGCAAAACACTCAAGATATGCTAAATAATGTGAAGGCAACATAAACAGGTACAACGCAAAAGCCAAGCTGCTGGTAGTCCATAAAAGGAGTTTTGAAAGGCAATAGATACTATTTTTGCTTGTGACTCTGGGAGGAGAAGAGGAAAAAGACACAAAGGGTTTCTCTCTTTCGTTACCACACTTGAAAACAGAGACCTGCTAGATTGCATACTGACAGTAATCAATTTTTAAACAAGACCTGTTAAGGAAATGAGACTACGGATTTTGTTTATTTATTTATTTTTAAATCTGGAGATGGGTACATTAAGGAAGTAGTCCATTTTTCATCTTATTTAGATATTTTAACAGAAATAGGGCCAATTATTTTTCAGCTTTTGCACAGCTGAAAGAGAAGAAGATGTTACTAGGATGCTGATTAACTGCCAGTCAAAAGATCTTAACCACAGGAAATACCTGTGCTGCTCACCTTCTCTTTTGGAAGTATTGGATTTATCCACACATCGAGGTGGGTAGACAGATCAGCATGAAAGAAGAACCGTAACTCCAGAACTAGAATAACTAAGTCACATCTGAAATGTGATGGTTTATAGAAGGGATGGTCAGAATGGAGGATGCAGGCCAACTTACACAATAGTAAAACGTGTACCTCTTTTAAGGTCTTCATTCACACTCCCTGTGGACAGAAACAGCAATGCTCCAGACAAAACTGTGTCAAGACATAGCTGAAATCAGGTTGTTATACATATGGTGCATAGATACAGGTATGCATGTGCATGCATCATACACATACGTGCACGCACATAAACACCTCAGCATGTCTAGATGTTAAACTTACCTTCAAAAATATTTTCCCTCTTGGATTGATTTGTTTGCTTGCTCCTTCCTTCCATCCTTCCTTCCTTCCTTCCTTCCTTCCTTCCTTCCTTCCTTCCTTCCTTCCTTCCTTCCTTCCTTCCTTCCTCTCTTTCCTTCCTCTCTTTCCTTCCTCTCTTTCTTTTCTTTTCTTTTCTTTTCTTTTCTTTTCTTTTCTTTTCTTTTCTTTTCTTTTCTTTTCTTTTCTTTTCTTTTCTTTTCTTTTCTTTTCTTTTCTTTTCTTTTCTTTTCTTTTCTTTTCTTTTCTTTTCTTTTCTTTTCTTTTCTTTTCTTTTTCTTTTCTTTTCTCTTCTCTTTTCTTTTCTTTTCTTTTCTTTTCTTTTCTTTTCTTTTCTTTTCTTTTCTTTTCTTTTCTTTCCTTTCCTTTCCTTTCCTTTCCTTTCCTTTCCTTTCCTTTTCTTTTCTTTTCTTTTCTTTTCTTTTCTTTTCTTTTCTTTTCTTTTCTTTTCTTTTCTTTTCTTTTCTTTTCTTTTCTTTTCTTTTCTTTTCTTTTCTTTTCTTTTCTTCTTTCCTTCCTTCCTTCCTTCCTCCTTCCTTCCTTCCTTCCTTCCTTCCTTCCTTCCTTCCTTCCTTCCTTCCTTCCTTCCTTCCTTCCTTCCTTCCTTCCTTCCTTCCTTCCTTCCTTCCTTTCCTTCCTTCCTCTCTTTTCTTCTGTCTTTCTTTTCTTCTTTTCTTCCTTCCATCCTTCTTTCCTTCCTTCTTTCTTTATTTTGGTAATCATTGAGGTTAGTGATTATTTTAGTTACATATCTTTCTGTACAGGGGAGGATGCTGAGCCCCATTGTATCAGTGCATGTTCAACTGTTTCAGCTGTCCTCACACCATTGACATTCTGTCAGGTCCACTTGGTTTGGTTTGAGAATTTGATCAAACAAATTCATCAAACATGGAAAACATTTCTATAGAATAGGGAAAGCAAGATCAGTTTCATCATTTTGTGGAAATATGAATGATATTATGGTAGCAATTAAAGAAGCAGACGCTGTATTTGTTTTCTGAACTTTTTTGCTATAAATTATATGTATTTAACAAGGCACATTAATCCTGTTTTTTTTTCCAGAAGGCCATAAGAACATATTCCCATGTGCAATTTCAAGTGGTATTTACGTGTTACCCTTTAACAACAGTTTGACAAAGTCATAGTGTCTTTGTTTTATAGAACGGAAAATGCAAACAAATACTCCATGTACTACATAAATACACAAAATCCACTTCTTGGGAGCATGTAAAAATTACATGAATGCATTGCATATGGTTATATGGCAATCATGCATTTAGGTCTGTACCTCTAAACACGTGCATGTTACAGCATGTGTCCAAATTTACATAGTATGTCTAAACCAGACAACAAAGAATTAGAATAAAAAATGTGCAAAAATAATTTTTTACCACATCAAGCCATGATACCTGCTGTATTTAGAACTTCTATTTAAAGGAAGTTTAAGATTGGGATATTATATTCTATATTCTGTAACTGCCTTAGCTAGATGGATCTAAAGAACAAGAAATATTTTCAGCTAATATAAATCACTTCTAAAAATTATTTTCTTGGTACACTTCTGAAAACGTTTTTCTTGGCATAAGATGATATGACTTCATAAACACAAGAACTGTAAAGTGAGCGTTCCATTCAAAAATACCTGTTGCTCTGTAAAATCTCTATTTTATGTATAACAAAGCACAAAGACAATATCTAAACCCGTTTTTGATATGAAAGTTGATGTCCTCTTCTATGGTTTCAACCTCTGTATTTTTTTTTTTTAGACACAATTCTTTCTCTGAAAAAAATGCACTGGTTCCTTAGTTACAAATTATTCTTTTAACGATTATGTTCATGGGAATCCCCTTGGTGTATGTGTTGACTGCAAAGAAGGCCTAGTAAAGGTGAGATTGTCAGAGACGCCTGAACAATTGTGAATATTGTTATAGATTTTATGCTTTGCAAACCTGTCATTATTTGACCTGCACTCTTGTCTAGAAAAGAGACATTGTAATGTTAACAACCACCAAAAGGCTCTACAGCAAAAACGAGCCTCTTCTCCCTTCCCCTAGGACTACTTCACAGGAACCTGAACAATGACCTACTGGGACAATGTTTTCTTTTTTCCTTCAACTATGAAAATTTCCGTAGTTGTAACAGTTTGAAAATATAGCTCTAGTTGGGTACTATTTCATCTTGCTTCTGGTTTAAGGACAGGTTTAACTTTTCATCTCTTGCAGACAGCAAAGAATGGGGATTTGTACTACTGACGGAGAGTGAGTAGCTACTTTCTGTTAAGAAATGGTATACATCATCTCTGTATCTGGGAGGATGCTACATAATGTATTGAATCTATAATACAATACATGATTTATATATATATATAAAAGTATTTAATGTTTTAGACATTTTTAAAATGTGTTGTGATTTTCTGTTACAAGAAAGATTGCATAAGTAGGTATGTACTGCCATGGAAGACTGATACAAGCAAAACTGCTTTTCAAAGAGTTCTCTAATGAGTAACAGATATGGAATGTGTGATAGTGGGGTGTTCTTTAAAATCTTTGCTGGCACTAATGGGCAGTGACCAGTGAAATCCACTCTACTTGTATGTCATGGGATCATCTTAAACCCATGCTAAGGAAACCTGCACAACACTGGTCTTGTTCATCGTTATGTTCTGTGGAAACATGCATCTCTCTAAATGGGAGAGATACAGATTTGATGGGTGGGCTGCTCAGTGGATGAGAAATTTGGTGGATGGTCATATCCAGAGGGTAGCAATCAATGGCTCAACATCTAGATGGAGATTGGTGACAAGTGGCATCCCTCAGGAGTCCGTACTAGGACCAGTACTGTTTAATATCTTCATCAATGACATAGATGCATCCTCAGCAAGTTTTCAGATGACATCAAGCTGAGTGGTCTGGTCAACAAGCCTGAGAGATGGGATGCCATCCAGAGGGACCTGGACAAGCTTGAGAAGTGGATCCATGTGATCCTCATGAAGTTCAACAAGGCCAAGTGCATTGTCCTGCACATGGGTCAGGGTAACCCCCACTATCAGTACAGGCTAGGGGATGAAGGGATTGAGAGCAGCCCTGAGGAGAAGCACTTGGGGGCACTGGTGGAAGAAAAGCTGGACATGAGCTGGCAATGTGCGCTTGCAGCCCAGAAGGCCAAAAGTATCCTGGTCCAGAGGAGGGCCACAAAAATGATCAGAGGGCTGGAGAACCTCTCCTGTGAGGAGAGGCTAAGAGAGTTGGGGCTGTTCAGCCTGGAGAAGAGAAGGCTGAGGGCAGACCTTATAGCAGCCTTCCAGTACCTGAAGGGGGCCTGTAGGAAAGATGGGGAAAACACTTTCAGCAGGGCTTGTTGTGGTAGGACAAAGAGTAATGGCTTTAAACTAAGGGAGGGTAGATTTCGACTGGATATAAGGAAGAAATTTTTTACAAGGAGGGTGGCGAAACATTGGAACAGGTTGCCCAGAGAGGTAGTGGAGGCCCCATCCCTGGAAACATTCAAGGCCAGGTTGGACGGCGCTCTGAGCAACCTGATCTAGTTAGTGGTGTCCCTGCTCGCTACGGGGGGGTTGGACTAGATGACCTCTTAAGGTCCCTTCCAACCCCAACTATTCTATGATTCCATGAAACAAAAGAGAATAATTTTAAAATTATTTTTCTGTAAAATGACACAGAGAAATGACATTAAGAGTGTTGTTTACAAGGTCTGTTTTGTCTGCAGCCCTTTCTCTGAAAGAAGGGATTCCCTATAAATCTAATATATAAGCATTTAAGAAGCTTAAAATACATATCTAATACAATCCAGTAGGTCTAAAATGAATATCCGATGTCATGAGTTTAAATATAATAAGTTATTGCAATAGCCTGCTTTATTTACTGCAGTAGCAATAGCGTAGTCTGACCATGTTGCTGCTGTAGCTGTAATTATGTGGAGATGTTTGAATGATTTTGCAGTACCGCCTTCCAATTAATTTCTCGTTTTCCTTTCTCTAATAATAAAAAATGTTAACAGATTCAAAAAGATGCTTGCACAAAAATCTGTTTGCCTCAGAAATACTTTCCTTCACCTCCTAAATGCATTTTTTTTTGAGAAGTTCAGAGAAAAATTTGAATTTGAGATGCAGCTTAATGACTGATTACATCACTGCTAAAAAATGACTTAAAGAAAAGCCCTTGCTCCAGAATGCAGGCTCTTCCAAATGAAGATGTGAGGGGAGAACATTTCATCCTCTTTGGAGCATAGCTTGTGAACCTGCATTTGAAAGCAACCGAGTATAAAACAATAATTTTATTTTTTAAAAATTCCCATAGACATTTTTTTGAAGTGGTTTAGTGTTTTGATTTTATTTCTTTGAGTCCAGTGGGACTAAATGAATTGAAGGTCTAAAGCACTGATCCTGTGCCCACTCACAGCCAGGTGGGATACGGTGTTAATGTAAGTCCTTATACACGCATGTAGAATTTAAGTAGTGTCATCTTATACATCTTTACTGATTTGATTTTGAGCGTAAAAATTTGACTTAACAGTTAGAAAGTTGCAGAAAAGGCTATTGTTAGAAAGATTTAAAAGTAGCATCTGTGAGTGTGTTAGATAATTATTTCATAAGATGGGTACAACAGAATTTTTCACTAGAATGCTTCTCAGGTTTCATCTGATTTTTCTATGATGCTCTGGTCTGAATGCTTGCAAATAATGTGACTGTCTTAGACTCCTGCTGGTAAAACCATTTCTGCATGGAAAATACCACTATTTCTAAATTTATTTAAAGTTTCAGATCTTTATGTAAAGCCCTCTGAGTTTTTGTGTCTGTGATTTACCTCTTTTTTTGAACGTGCTGGTGGATACAGTACAAGCTGAAGACATGTATATCTTTGTTCTGCTCTCCCTGGTGCTGGGGTTGTTTTTCCCAGTTTGATAAGTGGGCCCTGGCAACAGGGAGCAGATAGTGCCCTGGTCCTGAGCACAATGTGGTGTTGTTTGCCCCATTCCCGTCTCCTGCTCCCCTTTTCCTAGAGGCTGGCGTGGTGGGTATGGTTAACAAGCCCCACCAGCTGGCATCTCTGTGCAGACATAATTGCACATGAACGGTGCGGGGAGACGGGAGCGAGGGAAGAAATAAAACAGATAACAAGCAAAGGGAAAAAGTAGCACTGTAAACAAGTAGCATATTTTTTTTCCCCTCCACAGAGCAAGCTTTTGTGACTGGAGGCAGTATCTGTGCGCAGCCTGAGTTCTAATCCATATCGCAAACAGCTTCCAGATGCCTGAGTGCCCACCACTATTCTGGCATCCCTACCCTTCGCAGATGCCTCTCTATGAGGGGGGTCTATAAGTAAAATTGGGTGTACTTTACTAATCATTCATTTCCAATCTTCCTGAAGGGGAACTTTTATTAATAAACTCTTTTCATCTGTCTCTTTGACTAGGAAGAAGATAATCGCTTAGTCATGTGAAAGGGGGGAAAAAAAAAAAGATTGCTGGGGGGTCGCCTTTTTTAACATGTGCTTGAGTGGAAGGAAACAAATAAAAACGGCAGAACAATGTGGGTACTAAATGGTTCCAGTTGAGCTTGAGCGGTGGAGGGGAGTTTGAATAGAAGCCGCGTCGGCTGGGCCAGCCTCCCAAGGCAAGCAGAACTAATTCCCCTGATCCCGGCTACCCCGCTGGCAGCAGGCACGTCAGCTGGACCTCGCTGGCATGGGCAGCAGGTGCGCCGGCGGGGGGGTACAGGCACAATGGGGGCCCTCACCCACCCCTCCGGGAAGGAGTGGCTCAGTGCAGGGAGCACGGCTTTCGCTACAGGTCGTAAAGTCAGTGAGAAGCAATGCAAGTTTTTTTCTTCTCTTCACTGTGCTTCATTCTCAATATATCTTCCCTCAGACTGCTACACTCGGGCTTACTGCTGTGTTAGATAACGTGCATTTTCGTCTACAGGAAACATAGACTGCCTGGTGACCACCAGCACTTAATTACAAGTGCTGGGCTGCAAGTGCAGGGTCCTGCATCTGGGGAGGAACAAACCCATGCACCAGTACAGGCTTGGGGTGGACCTGCTGCAGAGCAGCTCTGTGAAGAGGGACCTGGGAATGCTGGTGGACAACAGGTTGGCCATGAGCCAGCAGTGTGCCCTGGTTGCCAAGAAAGCCAATGGGATCCTGGGGTGCATTAAGAGGAATGTGGCCAGTAGGTCGAGGGAGGTTCTCCTTCCCCTCTACTGTGCCCTGGTGAGGCCTCATCTCGAGTACTGTGTCCAGTTCTGGGCTCCCCAGTTCAAGAAAGATGAGAAGCTACTGGAGAGAGTCCAGCTGAGGGCTACAAGGATGAGGAGGGGACTGGAGCATCTCTCCTACAAGGAAAGGCTCAGGGAGTTGGGCTTGTTTAGCCTGAAGAAGAGAAGGCTGAGAGGGGACCTTAGAAATGCCTGTAAATATCTGAAGGGTGGGTGTCAGGAGGATGGGGCCAAGCTCTTTTCAGTGGTGCCCAGCGACAGGACAAGGGGCAACGGGTACAAACTGAAGCAGAGGAAGTTCCGTCTGAACATGAGGAAGAACTTCTTCCCTCTGAGAGTGACGGAGCACTGGAACAGGCTGCCCAGGGAGGTTGTGGAGTCTCCCTCTCTGGAGATATTCAAGACCCGCCTGGACAAGGTCCTGTGCAGTCTGCTCTGGGTCACCCTCCTTCGGCAGGGGGGGTTGGACTAGATGACCCACAGAGGTCCCTTCCAGCCCCTACCATTCTGTGATTCTGTGATTCTGTGATTACAAAGTGTAGGGCGAAATGAGATTTTCACATTAAAGCACATTTGTGTTCTGAACTACATTGCACTTGTATCTAATCCAGGTCCTGGGTTTGGTCCACATTCAATAGCTGTTTTTAAGAATGCAAAACTGTAATGATAATAGACCAGCAAATTCACATCATCAGCTGGCGTCAACTATCATCATTCTACTGACTTGCCTGTAGCCAGAGACTGCTGCTGACACAGGATAATATTCTCACAGGTTATAGTCAAGAAATTGTATCTAGCTGATTCAGTCAAAACTATTCTGACTCACCTGTGAGGCTTGAATAACATTTCTTTCTGCTTGCCATTCCTATTTCTCACTAACCTGGCTGAAACTTGATTTGCATGATTGAGAAGTAGATTTTTAATTTTTTTAATATGTTTTTCCATTAAATTTTTAGATTTGAAGAAGTTTAGATGTTTGCAATAGTAAGACCCCTCGGCACAACCAGATACTTAAACCCCAGAATTTTATGAGACTCTTTGAGCTATCAGACCACAGCTGTATAATGCAGATTTTCATAATGATTTCTAGACTCCAAAAAGTAAAGTTTACTGCAAAATTGTGGCTGTGTTGTTCTGTAACACCATATTTAGCTTTTCTGTTCTCCATCATCACAGTAGTTAATAATTCTACCTTTAATTCTAGGAACAACTCAGAAAGAATGGAAAATGTACTACTGAAATTCATGCTGCTTGGAGAAAGATACTAATTGATCAATTAACATATTAAATCAGAAACTTGAAAAGTTTAATTGGTCCGGAGGTTTTATGTGTTGATTCTACAAAGAATTATAAAGGTTTCTAAAATACCTATTTTTTTCTGCATTTCGGAAGTCTCTGGGGACAAGAGTTTCTATAGCAAGCTTAAGAGAAACTGGCCCGTCCTTTGAAGATGGGGCTTTGGACAGTTGCATAAAATCTAGACTCAGGTTTCTTGTCTGACTTCTTCAAAGTCTGACTTGAAGCCAGGTCTTCCAGGTGAAACCCAAGGACTCTTTCTGCTCGTCTGTTGATTGCTCTGAGTTGATGAAGGTGTATTTTCACCAGAATGTCTATTCTGAAGCTGTAAAACTTTTTTGAATGAAGAGGTGTCAAAATAGATATGTTACTCAAAAGACTGGAGTGTGATGGATCAATTTATTCAGAAAATTCCTGGCTACATCTAATAATGTGTGTTTGAAATATCGGGAAAAATGATATATTTTCCCATCAATGAAAGGACAGTTTCATATAAAACTTCTGCTGGAATTAAAACAAATAATAAATGGTTCTGATTTTTTTTTTTAAAGTGTGAGTTTAGTAATGCTTGGTTGTTTTCTCAAAATTTTTACTGCAGAAATCAGTAAATAGGAAAGAACTTTAACTTACGACTTTTATGAAGAATGAATGTCTATCACTCATAGCCACAGAGGAAAACTGGAGAAATAGGATATAAATGTGAAGAGTCACACAAGTTAAAGGCAACCTAAAATTTTTTGTTATTTTTAGTTTATAATTTTACATTTTTCTTCAGCAGTTCTTCAATTTTCCTCTTGACTTTGTCCTAGAAGGCAGTAGGGAGATGAATCACAGGTTTCAAATATTTTATATTATCGAAGTATTCAGATAATGGTGACTTTATTTGTAGATGCAGAAGACAGCGAAAATAATCTTCTCTCTCCCCAGCATCTCGTTTAGTCCTTGTGTGAGGACCCTGGCTGCCAGGAGGTAGGTTTAGGAGACAGAGAAAACTGTCCTCAAAAGATGCCCAATAGTCTGCAGTGAACTGCATAACATCCAACAACCAGTCCTGCTTTCAGACTATCCATTAAAGAGCTTTTATTTTTGTGACAGCTGTGGTTTTTCAGGGACTAGGAAGAAACTAGCTGATCAAAAAGTATGAGCTGGGAAGGGGACATCCTGGGATCAAGGACAAGGTGTGAAGAGTGTTTCTTAACGCAGTACTAGGCAAAAACTGGCATTCAAACCCCTGATGGTCGTAAATTGAAAAAGTGGATTTTTCCTTATGTTTTCTTTCTAATTCGGTTCAGGTCATTGTTTCAGTCTGTTGTGTATTATATATCTTTTCGTGAATGCTAATTTTCAGGTGTTCCAGCATTCCTGTATTCTCCATCTTGGATCTCTAGCTACATGTGGTAAGAGTGGAGGAATGAAGCATAAAAGACAAAACGAGGGCTTAGCGCAATAGTTCTGTCATCGGCAAAATGACATTCTGTCTGCTGTTGATTCCTGCTCCTTCAGCATTGGAACCTGCACCCAGTAAAAGGTCCCAGCTCCTGCTTGCACAGGGATCAAAGGCGTGGGGATCTGTTCAAAGGAGACTGCTGTGTTGGTTTGGTATCTTGCAACTTTTGAGAACTAGAAGTCTGGCTCCTTCTAGTGTGTTGACACTCTGGCATGTGTAATATGGCCACCCATACTTGAGATAGTAATTGGTTTGATTCATGCTATGGCATGCAGGACAATACAGGATCAAGCTGCAGGGTGCAGAGCCCTACTAATTGCCTAATTTTACACTGTGCTTTAGTTAATATTTAATTTTTGGAGCAGGCAAGGCATAGTGTATGGAGCAGATTCTGTTTCTGTGGCACTTCTGCATTCCCTCTGGATATCGGTGAACTGTCTAGCTCATAAAACACTTGTGCATAAGAGAGGTTTGCTCTATAAATTTACCAGATTGTGAGATATTCTTTTTAGCTGCAGAAAATTTCCCTGCAAAGAGTGTGCCTGGAGACCAAAACATAAAGCATGTGCAAACCGTGATGTATATTTTGTCAAAAAAAAAAAAAGAAAAAAAATCTAAAAATGTCACGGCTGATAAAGCTTTAGTCCAACGATGAGAAAGATATTATCCCCAAAACACAGGTGCCACTTCCCTGTCAGTACACAAGCAGTCGTTTTCATTGTCTTGAATTTAACAGCATGCATATTCCCATGTGTGGGAAAAGGGTCCTGGTTAATTTTTATATGCACTAAAAGGACCTTTGGGCATATTTTACTTTAATGCTTTTTCCTTTGTTTGAGAAAAAGAGCTCTCAATCAGAAAAGCAAGAGATTAACTTAGACTGCAGTATGGATGCTGGCCTGTTCAGTTAAGTGCACTGCTGATAATAGGTATTCCAGATCATGAATAATAATAGATTGTTCCTCTGCTTCGAAAGTTTCCTTCTTTGGGGTCTTTCTGAGGAAAAAAGAGACACTTTAAAGAGCAGTTTGAGATTTCACAATAATATAAAGTTTTGAAAGTATACTGAATATCTAAAAAAAGTTTGGCCTGTTACACTACGTAATGACTCATTAGTATCTGATTTCTGCTTACACAAAAGCTGCTGCCTTTGGTGAAACAGTTGTGTTTGGAGCAGTACTGAATAATATATATGCTGGTTTATGTGTATATTTAATATGTCCATAAAAAAAGAGAAGAGTTGCTACATATGTGGAGGAGGTTAGAGTAGAGTGGCTGATGATCTGCATTGAATCACCAGTTTTACTTTATGCTTGCAGTTTACTTTGACAGAGAAATGAGTGAGGGCCATCGCAGTTTTCATTCACCAGTTCAACTATCAGTGCCAGGTTTTGTCAAACAACAACGCTGAGTCTTACTGTGAAGGTGTTTGCAGAAAGAATCGAATAAAGCTGTATGCTCATTCTCCCAGGCCCACTGACATTCAGTTAAAATAAATCCTTCTGAATTTGCTCTGAGCCCGCGTCAAATCTGCTGGAGATTCAGTTAATGCTCTTTTGTTTGTGCTCAGCCAGTCTTGAGGGGACATCTTCAGCCCCACGCCTCTCTTCCACCAAGCATGGCTGTGGTGTTTTGGTGACTCCCCGTCTCTCCTTGGTTAAATCTACTCCTGTTATTTCATGGAGTTTGATGATTGTATTTACAGTTTACCTCCTGCTAGACTCAGCAAAACTAAACTATGTGGCAAACCACACCACGACTGTGAAACACAGGTTTTTGTATTTGGTGGGTTTTTTTAAGACAAGCCTGCAGCTGCAGGCCTTCTTCCATTTTATTTAAAGGCCAGCCGTACCACAACCTTGCTTTTATCACAGCGTGCTGCTCCCGAAGGTCAGCACTGAATTTTTATTTTATTTAAAGTTCTGCACTACACAAACATTAATCAAATCTCACAACATGCTCATGAAGTCAATGGTTAACTGAAATTATCCTCCATAAGTACGTGAGGGTCTTAAACCTGAAGATTACGCAACATTTGCAAGGCCAGCCAGGGTTCCTCAGCACAGTCAGACTGTAGCTCAGGACCTATTGACACCCAAGTCTCTACTTACGCCATCAGACCAAGCTGCCTTCCGACTAAAGATGTTTCCCAATTAGATGTAAATTATATGGGTTTATATATTATGTTTAATTAAAGAATGAGCAAATAGTTGTGACAACTGGCAAGATGGTTATTTTGTACCATCTCCGGCTCAGCTACAGCTACAAAAGGGGCATGCAATCAGCAGTTGTCTTTAAAAAGAGCAGTTAGAATAAAATGATTAGTTTAATCAATTTAGACCTATTTTCTTAAACAAATGGAACTCCTAGAATAGCTTGCTCTGTGCAGACTGGAAGAAGACTTTGTATGACTGAAAAGGAGACTTTTTTTAAGTACTATCCCTTTGTCTTGAAAAGGGGAAATTACTTATTTCATGTAATTAACATCTTTTTTATATTCAACAAGGAAGTGTGGTTACTTGTGCTCAGTGACACTAATTTCCGCATACAAGTGATATCTCATAGAAAGGAAGAATTTTATTAGAGCTTTGAAAAGTTTCTAGATAGAAAGTATTCAAGACTGATTTCCCTTCCTGAATTACTTGCAGTTCGTTAGGAACTTAAGGAACTATTCAGAATGTGTGATGGGACAGGAGATAGATTGGGAGGTCAGTTTAGCAGAAGACACATAAAACTACTTACACTCTTGATAAGAAAAGTTTATTCTGCGTGCTTGTCACACAGCAATTTTTCACAGTGCATAAACAGCTGAACAGCATGTGAGTGACTCAGGGACTTGAAACGTGTTTCTGGAAGTTGTTGAATTGCACACTATAATCACTTAATCTGCTCCAGTTCAGTCAGGATTTTCTAGTGCATAAATACACATGCAGCAAACTCATTCCAAGACATGCTTCAAGCAAAAGTAGAAGTGTGACAGGTCCTATTCATTTCCTGTGAAAGCTATCCTTTATTTTTAAAATTTTATTTTAAGGAAAGATGTAACACTAGACTGCAAAAATCTGCCATAAAGCCCAGTGAAGTTGGTAAGAATCTTTCCACCGAAGCACACAAGATACAGATTGGGCCAAGCGAACTGTAAACTTCTATATACATATTGAAGTGAAGTTAGTTTCTCTAATTACGTGTAAGATATTACTTTATTGTACTTTAAAATTTGTGGGTGCTAATGCAGATTCTTATGCATGCTAAATACCTCAGCTGTTCCTCTTTAATCAAATCAGTTGATTGATGTATTAGCACTCTACTCAAGTTCTTTGAAATTTGTATAGACTGCTATAGCAGTACTCTTCACCAGCAATATGCATACTCTTATCAGTGTGCTTTACATTACAGTGATAGACATTGATAAAGATGTTCTTAATGGATTATTGGATATTATCTCCTGTGCAATTTGTAAAGAATTAAGTTAATAATTTTCCATTCTGGGATCACAGAAAATTTGATTTTCTCTAATAAGGTATGATTTATAACCAGAGTAGACAAACGATTGGTTTTCTGTGGTGTCTGAGGATTAAATTTCTGAATGCGATTTATACATATAGATTAAGAATGCAGATAAGAAAGAAATCAGATGTTCATAGAAATTGTGGCATTCAGAATCAATAAAAAGTTAACAATTTGAAGTACCTCATGTTAAAGAATAAAAGTTTTAGAGATAACATTACCCAGGACAGTGGTAATATACTGCCCAAAACAGTGGAATGCAGCCCTGGCAATCTTTGGTTTAAATATTTGAAAGTTCTGTTGAATGTTCAAGTAGGCCACATAATGTATTAAAGTGTAATAGTCATATTTTTATTTAATATAAAAAAAATAATTTTAATTTCAGTCATTGTCTTCCTGTTATTTAAAGAGTTATTATTTGACTCATTCTTTCTTTTCAGCCCTGACTTTAGAGGTAGCCCTGAACTGTTTTCTAAATTCACAGTTTGCTCTGCGTTCTAATGATGAGTGATTATGTTGCACATATTGGTCAAGTCCAGTTAGCAACAAGTTAAAGAAGAGCCTAGACCTTGGGGTAAGCTGTACTAAATATTGATAGGTCAAACCTACAATTTTTCTGCTCCTTTAAGAAAGTTTGCTTTTATTTTGTTACGTAATGAAAGGCGATTTGTACCCGAGGCAACTACTGCCTATATCTTAAGCCATAAATTAAGACATATAAATATAAATATATTTATATACATAATCTTGTCTTGTTCAATAAGCACTATGCATTTTATACTGGGCCCTATAAGGTCCATTATGAAGCATATTCCTATTTATAATTTTTTAATCTAATAAGGTACCTATTATTAAAGTGCCAGAATCAATCAGAACACTGATTGGTTTTGGTTACAGCAGATAAATTGTCTCCAATTTGCACTCATGTCTCAAGGTAATTGCTGAAAGAAAGTAGCGATCTTGCTTTTAAAGAATGAGCTGGACATGCTAGAAGTTGAGTTGGAGCAGCTATTTTGAACCCATATTTTGAATGTAGTGGTGCAAAATATTCAACTAATTGTATCTGCCAGAAGTTATGAATTAATGAGTCTGATTTTTTTAATGGTCAATATACTTCACAATTTTCATATGGTGATGGAAGAATTAATTTTGTTCAGATCTATATATTCATCCTTACTTTGTTAGTTCATGTTTGCATTACATCTTAACACTGAAAAAAAAATTGTCTTTCGAAATTGTGATTACTGCAAACAATTGATGCAGTTCTAGACATCTGAAACAGTATACAAAATGACAGATGCATTTGAGTAAATACATCAAATATACAGAAACATATAAAACTTAAGCACGTCATTTATAGTGAGGCTGTTAATCTGCAAATTGCATTGAAGAACATGTTAAAAATAAGGGAGTCACCAGTCTGCCCATACTGCTCCTTTACGTTAGTCTGAAACTATTTCTGCATCAGTGTGAAATGAATTGGATTTGGTTCATAACCAGGTCTTGAATATTATTTAGTTCGTACCAGGGCTACATACAGAGTTGTGGAAGTGTCAGTCATAAATCATGTTTGCTAATGGACTTTCTAGGAAGAGAGATATTCTTGTTCTATGACTAAGAGAGAGAACCGTGGTTTAATCAGCTTGGTAAATGAGACACGTACTGTGTCTCTAAGAAATACCATTGAAAGTTAGCAAGAAAAAAATTACAAATTTATATGAAAGCTCCCAAATTACAGCTTATTTTCTTTAGGGTCCAAAAGGGGTCTTTAGCATTGATGCAGAGGCCCTTGAGGCTCTCAAGTCCTGCAATAAGGTTTCATTCACCTATGAGGTGGAAAGCACAGCTAGCTTTGCGCTTTCAGATAATCCTATCTGAAGCTGTAGTCTCATTATCAGCAAAATGCTATAAAAGGGAATGTTTTGTGACCCCCAGAACAGTAATAGGAATGATAAAATCCTGAGAATCTCCCTAATTATTTTTTGTCTATTTTGGATCTGAACTTAAAGCATCTGGAAGAATAAGCACTTTTGAGACAGATATTAAGAGTTAGGTTTTCCCAAGCTCTCTCATTCTTGGTTGATTAGCAGATTAGTGTGCATGAGCAGGAAAAATGTCCAGGCCTTGGAGATTTTTTTTAGGGACAAATTATTTAAATGAGAACACTTTCTCTTTAGAGAACAGACTACAGAACAAAACAGAACAAACAAACAAAAAAACCCCAACCCTGGGAAATTATCTCAATTCTTCTGAGCCAATCTTTTACCAAGCATGTTTGCAAAACAAGGTGAAACATTTTCAGTGTATTTGAACTGAATGTGTTTCACGATCACACTCCTTATCTTGAATAAAGCCATGGCACAGCTATTTAAAAAACAGACCCTGTTCATGAAGTTATCATCCAGGAGCATCCAGCTAAGATCTAAAAAGACAAAAAAAGCCAAGAGTGAAGGATAAATACCACCTCTCTTTTACAGGAAAGCAACTAATACACAAAGAGATTAAATTTCTTGGCCAAGACCTCACAAGCTGCCACTGGGAGATCTCATCTCCCAGATGCTCTAAGTCTTAATGAGGTGCTGGAGGAGGTGGATTTTCATCTTGTGGAGTCCCAGTTGTTTCTGTAGGGCTATGTGCTTGAAGAAGACCTTAGCACTTTACATGCTGGAAATCTACATACTTGAAGACCCCACAACCCCAATAGTTTGCATGCTTGAAGAAGACACCAACAGTTTATTGCAACAGTTAAATGCAGTGTCAGATCTTCTTGTGTTGTGACATGCTCGCAACAGTGGAATGGCTGAAAAGTGTGGATTTAAATAATATCGTTCAAGTACATTGTTTTGTAGCTTTGATTCATGAATTGCAGATTCATGAATCAATTTAAATCTTGTTGAATGTGGGCAAGGTTTTTTTTCAATGGAGGGATCATCCCTAATTAATTAATTATGAACAGAACTCAAAGCAATTTGAAGTTTAGATAGCTTTATTATGTGATTAAAAGACAGCTAAAAAGAAATACCCTGAAAATTGACCTAAAGCAATTTTTCTCTTATGGGTTACAGATATAGATAGTTTAAGGGTCTGTTGGCTACAGTTGGAAGATGATATTGCCTGTGCAACCAACTGCCTCCCAGTTTGGACCCCAGACATGACATAGAGATAACAGCTGAAGTCCAGACACCATCAATGTCACTGCAGTTTTGTCATTAGCTTCGCAGAGCTAATACCTAAGTCAAACTGGTTCGTGAATCACTGAATGGAGAACAGTAAGTACCTCTGAGCAGTCATTCATGTTTCTCCCGCCTACATCTGACCTAGTTAATTTGGCTGTATTTTGGAATATCACCAAACTTCGGCGCAGGAGCATCGTTGGAAGGCAGTCTGGCTTCTGGGTTCTCAGAAAACCTCACTTCACTGAACATTAAAGGTACATTACAGATCATAGTCACTTTGTGCAATTATATTGGTACCAGTCACAGAGCTTTTACATTTTCAGCGTTGTCAGTGAAACTGTGAAACAGCGCAACTATGTCTGGCAGCAGACAGTGGGGAAAAAAGCAAAACAAAACAAAAACCCAACAAAAGCTACAAACAAAACCAGTGCACATTATGCAGAAATTGCCTTGGCATGCAGGTCATTGGTGATTTCATTTGTAAGTAATGTTTTGATTGTCACAGATTATATGTTGCTCTCATCCCCCTGACATTTGTTGTACAGCAGGATTGATTTTTGTGCTCCAGTATGAAAAGGTCACTTTGATCAATGCAGTGTAATTGGCACTAAATTAGGATCATATCAGGTTATTTTGCTATTTAATGATGAAATATTAAAGAATAGCATGGGAAGATTGCAGGCACTAAAGTGCACTTTAAACCTGCTGTAATGATGTTTTATTTTGTGGGAAAAATGGAGAGAAAAACTAAAGTGCAGAAAATGACTGTGATGTATTGGAAGAGTGGCCTGGAATTGTATATTTTCACTTGAAATAGACTGAAAGCCCCAGACACAAAACACTAAACCCAGCAGTCAATCCTGAATACGTTCTACACAGAGAGCCCTTCTTTAGAAGTTTGAATGATGATTGTGCTCATTATGTACTCGTTACACGTGTTAAGTCTTTACAATCTGCATATAATGACTGGCCAAAAGTAGATTGCTGAAGTTCTGCACTTAGGCCATGATTCAGGGCAATACTTGAGACATGCTTGGGTATCCCTAAACTCAAAAGCAAATAATAAGGCACATACTTCATCTACACCTGTGCAGGGATAGATATGAACACATAAAGTACTTCCCAAACAAGTGTGGTACACATGTGTCAGGATTATTCAGAAGGACTGAACTTAAGCCTTAGTTGTTTTTTTAGAAAAGATGCTTTTGTGTTTTACTTGTACTATTGTTTTTAAGTCCAAAAGTTGTTTGCTTCATTCCTCTCCTCATTTTAAGTAAACCCAGTATTACATTATCAGTATTTGTAGAACAGTATCTGTAGTGTAAAGCCAAGGCTAACATCTTAACCTTTTAAGTTTGTACTCCAGCTAGATAATGTACTTAAGGAAAGCAAAGCTCCAGTGAGATTTCCTGCAACATTGGCTGTCTTCAAAGAATAATCTTTTGATTAAGATTTTCTAAAGAGTAGATGCAGAACACACCAATGCTCTCCGGCTTAACAGTGAACCTCTCCTAAGGTGGGTGATGCGAATTAGGTATCAACTCTCACGTTCGGGCATCAGGCTTTATAGAATTTAAATGGGAACCTGAATGCTCAAATCTTATTTTAAAAAAACCCAAACAATAAAAAAGACCCAAAACCAAACAGGAAAACCCCAGCCAGTTTCAGGCAAAGCTGTTCAGTCAGTTCTCATTGAATGAAAGAGGATCTTTTTCAAGTAAATTCGGTAGACAGTGGCCTAGATGGGCATCCATTAGCCATCCATTTGAAAAAAAATATTTGATATAATCTTTAAGAACATTGGCTAAATCTGAATCTGTTTGTTGGTATATTTTTTTAAAAATCTAAGGATATGCTTATGAGTCCTATAAGCTCAGATGCTTCCTATTTAATGAGGATATATTTAGAACACGAGTTTTGTCAATATTTTTTCAGACTTTGCTTCTAAAGTAATGATAAGCGTCATAAGCAGTGTTAATAGTGAATGTTATTTTCTCCACTGTAAATACAAGCACTCTCCAATTATTCTGAAATGTTGCTGAACAAGAGCAAGCAGCTTAAGATTACACTTTTAGATGCAGCTAATGTTGCAAGAAATTTGTTTTAAGCTTTGCTGCCATTAAGTATGTTATCTATCTGCAGCACGAACTTTACAATGGCTAAGATATTAACCTTGTAAGTACCATAGAAATATAATTTAAAAACTATTAATAATATAAAACAACAACATTGAAATGATGTAAACCCTGTAAGGTAACCCTGAATAGTGTATTTAAATTTATTTAGCAGGCAGTGTTTGGCTTAATCAGTCCTTAAAACTTCACTCACTTTTTCTTTACACTGTTTGTATTAAGTCTTAGAGCTACTGGGAACATTTTGGGTTTCGTTTAGAATATGTCTTTTAAAGTTCATTAAGGAAAGACCCATGATGAAAGAATAACAGCATTCATTGGACTCAGGAGACTTTATGTATGAGTGATCCACTCAGGAGAAACATCATTTATCCATGGAAGGACAGACTATGTTGTGATCAAGACAAAAAGATTGAGAAACTTGCTGAGGGGCTGCGGGAGCTGAGTGTGGAAGAGCTGTGCAGGGAGGTGTGGGCAGAAGGAACACATTCCTGAATATGCTGAAGTGGCATATCCCCCAGTGAAGGACATGATACGCATGGATGCTATATCACAGTAGGTTTGATCTTCCACTGCCCACCAGCAAATAAGGAAGCCTGAACAAAAAGGAAAGAAACTAAACATCTTTGCATAACGAGAGACATATCTTGTCCTATTTTCAGTATTTTTTCTCCTTACTTCAGTGTTTTTCACACAAACTATAAAGGAAATTCATTTACAAAACCCCATAACATATACCTTTAGATTAGAAAGGGAGATTCTTCAGCAATCCTTGTTACGATATACCAACAGTGGAAAGAAAAAAGATTGATTTTGGATAGAAAGCTGTGTGTATAGATAGGAGGATTTTAAGTGATTTCTCAAAGTTCTGTCAGTCCTTTGAAAGACATGTTTTGTTTCAATAAAGACTTACCCTCTAGTGTTTTTTAGAGGCATAGCAATATAAAACAGTGACGAGTTTCTTCCTTAATAAAAAAAAATGTTTCATAACAAGGCAAATCTAAACACTTTTGTAAAAGAAATCACTGTCATTTGAAGATTGTAGTCCATAGGACCTCTACTTGATTCGGGATAAAGAAAATGGGATCAATGCAGTGATGCCAGTAACACAGAGGTGACTAAAATCCAGAATTTGGGAAGAATGTGCTTCAAGAGACAAGTTTGTTTCTTTAACTCTCTCTGACGATTGCACTCTTTTCCCCAGGAAGACCTGATTCTTTGACTATTTCTGTTTCCGAGGCAAAAAGTGATAATTTCTGATGTTGCTTGCAATCTAATCTATGGGTTATTTGACTTCTTTGTCAAGAAATGTACATGAATGCCATGAATTTTTTTTAAGAGCAGAATGAGAAGACCAGAGGCTTATGGTAAGCATTTGTGATACTGCACTTTAAGTAAATATTTAAATTTGATAGAAGCCAATACCCTAGATTTAATTAAAATCAGGGATGCATATTTTTATAATAGAATGGAATGAATACTGTTAAACATGCAGATAAAGAAAGGTCCAGTTGTTCAAGGATATTTAGTCAAACTGAAACAAGTTAACATGCATGCCATTTTAGATTTCTTAAACTCTTAGATAAATAAAAAAAATTTTATTTAGAAATAAATTAATAAATAAAATAATTTTATTTAAATACCACCACATCTGAAACTCATAATTGAAAACTTTAAGGTAGAAGGATGAAGCTCCACTTTAAGAGGGCAGGAATAAAAAAGGGTATGTAGAAAGAGAAAAATATAAATTTAATAGGCAGTTTGTTAGCTATATGACTTTAACTCATGTTGAAACTTCTATCCTGCCTGATCCTCTCACTTAGTTTTGAAAATAAATTGCTTTCCTAACCTAAGGCTTACATGCTTCTCTTCAGTCGTATATGAAAAACATTTTTATGTCTTTATACGCTGCCATTCAAAGCTGATGGTGCTAGTGGCGAGTCCAAGTGTTTTAGCTCATAGTATGGAGTATTTGCATTTCTCTGCACTTTGTAAATCAATACACACATTTATTTCTGCTGCACATTTGTAAAGAGTTTGTCACTTCTCAGGAATCACTTGCCTTTTAACCAGTAATCAGATGCCTGGGAGTATGAAAGCCCTTGCACAAAACAGGAAAAAAAAGGGAATATTGTTCCTTTTGTCCTGTATTACTCATCTGGGTACTGAGAACAGTCCTGGCTTACTGCAGCTTCAGTTTTATCCTGTCTGAGTTCAGTTATAGCAGGCACATGATGCCTGGCCACTGATCCACTCACCTGAGCAGACCAAATTTCCCCCATGGCCAAGTAATTTGCTGTAATTTATGTACAGGTCTTTGGTCCCACTTGCTTCACATAGGCATGGTGCCCAGGACTGAGCGATGAGGTATGATGTAATTTCTCCTGTGTTGGTTAGCACTTACTGCAGCTAGCTGTTAAACAGGTCAGTGGGGGAGGTGTACGGAGAGGCAGCCGTGGAGACATTGATCAAAGCAGCGTGCTCGTCTTGTGTCTGTGAGGGATTTTGTGCCCCTCTCCCCTCTGGACCCCCATAACAGCACGTGTTGGCAGAGAAACAGCCATGAGGACACTTCCATAGCGGGAATATTAGACACAAATCCACAGAACTCACTGGAGCTCGGTGCTCAAACCAAAAAGGGTTTCGGGCAGCAGCGGGGGCCCTTCCGCCAAATTGGTGAGCTGCAGAGGCACTTGGTGCAGTGAGGGTTCTCTCCTCGCCAGGTGAGGAGGCTGAGAGGAGACCTTATAAATGCCTATAAATATCTGAAGGGTGGGTGTCAGGAGGATGGGGCCAGACTCTTTTCAGTGGTGCCCAGTGACAGGACAAGGGGCAATGGGCACAAACTGAAGCAGAGGAAGTTTCATCTGAACATGAGGAAGAACTTCTTCCCTCTGAGGGTGACGGAGCACTGGAACAGGCTGCCCAGGGAGGTTGTGGATTCTCCTTCTCTGGAGATATTCAAGACCCGCCTGGACGCGGTCCTGTGCAGCCTACTGTAGATGACCCTGCTTCGGCAGGGGGGTTGGACTAGATGACCCACAGAGGTCCCTTCCAACCCCTAACATTCTGTGATTCTGTGATTCCGTGAGCCCCATGCTGAAGTGGGGAGGGAAGGGGCTGTTGTGAGGAGCAAGGGTAGGAGACAGAGAGTCAGAGAGAAGAGAGCAGAGACAAGTGCATCTGATGATTGAGGAAGGAGCACAGGACCCACTAGCAGCACAGCTCTGAGGACATTTAAGCTCCTGTTCTAGCAGCATGTTCAGTTGATGCATCATACCTCCATACACCCTTTTTTGCTTCTGAGATCACTGTACAAACTCTCCCCACTTTCTGTTTTTTGTGATTTCTGATTCCTTTACCAGTTACAGTACTATTCCTGCTCTCTCCAGTCCGTCTGCTGTGGGATGACAGTTTTGATGAGCACTTGGGGCAGTGGAGGGTTGGACTGGAGGTACGGATATGTTTTCAGCCAAGGGGAAGAGTTAAATAACAGCCTAGCCTTTGCTTTACCTGCGCCAGGCCTCAGAAGGTGCTTTGCATAGAAGCATAACGAATAAAGGACAGAAAAGATCAATGACTGGACCAGCAAGCTCATTTCTTGCTGCTGTGGATAATCACATCGTATCATGCTATCACAATTTTTAGCATGTCTCATTGAACTTACCGGCTTCACTTAACTTAATGCTGAAAACATCTTACTAAAAAAGGTAGGGCCAGACGGTTTTCCTTTCCAATAATGTGAATATTTGCAAGTTTGGGGAGTTTTCTGCTGTTTATTTCCTCACTGTTAAAAAGTTGTTACCTCTCTGTTTTGGCACTTTGGGCTAACTGCCAGTCGTAACTTTTAGGTTCAAGTAGGTGGGTCAGTTTGTAAGATAAAGATTGAATTCCTAGTAAATGAATATTTCAAAAATATCACTTTCGCTCTTGATATGGGATCTTATTACTACTCTCATAGATAAAATGAAAGGCTCTAACTCCATCTAATGTTCAAAACACGGAGCACCCAGCATCTGTGTAAGCTGCTTGCAAAATATGACAGCTTTCCTACAGTACAAATATCATTCTCTTGCCATCATGATTACACAACTTAAAAACCATCTAAACAACACTCACCATGCGATACAATATAATACAATGCAGCACACCTCCTCAATAGTAATCGCCACTTTTTCTTCTTTTTTTTTTTATTCTTAATATTGTTTTAATGCACTGGCAGTATTAAATATTTTTTCACAGATCAGTTCATTGCAGTAAGAAAAAAAGATAGAGTTTTTTGTAAGATTATAGTGAAATCAACAGCAATGAAAAATAAGATTAGCACTTCTGTCACAAGTAGCGCTTCCAGCTCACTCTTCACATTTTGTCTGATTTTGAAACAGATTAGTACGCACCAAGAGCTTTACTAACACTGTATTTGTGACATACCACAATTAATTTCAATGTTTCTGCAGTCATGATGTCTACATTACGGTGTATCTCAACTGAATACTTTCAAAAGAGAAGAAGCTGTACATGAAAAAAAGCTCAGAGCTGTAAGTGGACATGCATGGGTACATGCATAGCCTTTTCCTTTGAAGCATATTTTCTTGTATTCTAACACAAATTTGAAAATCTATGAACCACAATAATATTAACTCCCGGTTTCTTTGACCCCTCATAAAATAAAAGAAGAAGGAGTGTTTGGCTAAAAGGATTCTAATGATGCCTTTGGACTCTTATGTTCACGTAATGACTAGTAGAAAGATTTATATGCCCTGTATAGGTATAATTAGACACCCACAAACCCATTGACCCTGCTGAGGTGAAGAGCTCTCCTGCTTTTTGTTTCAGCAGTTGAATCAATACTTGCACGTTTTACCACTGTGGAGTGAAATTGAGGAAATGAAAATCTGATAATTTTGCTCCCAGTGCAGTCTAGACAGAGGAGAGCAGTTTTAGTCTTTGACAGGAAGATCTATTTCCAGTTTCTCAAAAGGCTAGTGTCAATTTTGAAACTTCTCTTATTATTGATTTTCAGGTTTGTTAAAAAGGATGTTTTATTAGAAATATTAGTCCCACTTACAATGTAAGCTTATGTCTGTTTCACAGGTTGATGAAATCATGGTTTAATTTTGGTGTGAATCACAGGATACTTCTGCCTGATGATTTTTGTAGCAAAAAATGCAGTCTGAAGAAGTTAATTTCGTCGTGTCTCCTAAATCCATGTAAGTCAGAACAGAACTTGGTGGGCAATGGTGCAGGTTCATCTAGGAAATGCAGTGCATACAAAGAAACTACATGGCCAAAATATCCTATAGAATAAATATAGTTTGGTAGAATCATAATGCTTATGAAGTATTATCTTTAATTGACATACATTGCTTTTTGTTGATTTTTTTTGGTTTTCATTTTGGTTTTAATGAAAGGAGTAATTCCTCAAAGGTATAAAAAAAATGCAAAACTATTAAATAGAGATCCTTTAAGGTGGACCTTGAAGCATAAGGCAATGATAACAAATTGCAAAGCAAAATAACAATGCAAAGGAAATTACATCTAACTGAAACAAATAATAAATATCTAAGCATTCTTGGCAGGTCAGGAAACTGATAATGTTAACTTTTTACTTACTGTAGTATACAATTTATGTGTTGTATGTTGCATTAGGTATGGCTAATAGCTATTTTGGTTTTGCCATTGATTTTTGCTTGATCATATTAATAGAGTCTGCTGATTTTATTGTTCTGTCACTTGGTTTTTACCTATAGTACCACACTGTGTCACGTGTTGTTTTTATCGCAGAATTTCATAACGTGTTAAAAACACATATTATCATAAGAGATCTGAATAAAATTTCAGCGGAATGAAAAATCCTCAATAACCGTTAAAAACAAAATAGAAGTCTTTTTTTATGTACAGACTAAGAAGCTTAGGATTAGAATAGCACAGATGGTTCAAGTATTAACTAGAAATTACTTTTAGCACACATACAAAAATGTGTCAATAAGTAAGCTACTATAGAAATAAATAAACCACTTTTCTAATTCATTAAGACAACAGGAGTCAGTTCTAGGGGTGCATCACATGCCTTGTTTTAATGCTCTGCCTCCTAGAAGGAGAAATCAAGGTATAATACTTTGATCTATAATCAGTTCTGAAGGCTTTGAATCACGTTGGTATCTCTTTCAGCTCGCCATTTGGCAATGCTTATTGCTTTCCCCAAAAAAGTTCACACTGAAAGTAACCTCTGATATTTATTTTTATTTGTCTGTGCCTTTAACATGGTCCTGAGAGAGACACAGCTTTTGGGGATGGAGAAATTGATAATAAATATGCACATCAGGGCGTACATTTGCTTTTTACAGCTGGGTTTTTTGCCAATGAAATTTTATTAAGCACAAATTAATGAAGATTTAGGACTCTCAGTCCTTAGTCCCACAGGGCTAATAAAGGTAAAATTCTGATTTACTAAATCCTTCAAAAAAGAATGTAAAACTCTCCCCCACCCAAGCCTACAACTCTTTACATATCCTATCCAACTTGACCTTCCTGCATGGATTGCACGGTTCTTCATTTGGTTATACTTGAAATGAGAAGTACTGGTATGATATTTTTGGAATCAGGCATTGAGTGACAAGGTACAGTGAATTTTGTTAATGGAAAACTCTAAATTCATCTCCTTCAACCACAAATATTTATTTACCTGATATGGAATATTTTCTCACAGAATCCTGAGGTCACACAAAATTTAAGGTACAATTTGGGTACTGGTAGGAGTTGTCTTAGATCATCTAAGTTTTTGCCTTATATGTGATTACTTTAAAGGATTCGCTAATCATGATAAAATGATGCTAAGCACTGTAGTACTTCACCCTTTAACAGTGCCTGTGAGATACATCTTTAAAAGGTCTAGCTTAGACGCGACACAGAATGATTACTTCAGCTAGATGGTAAGTATGCTGGGTAGTGGCAAATTACTGACCAGTGGTTTGTCATGATATTTTTACTCTTTCTTCAAGGTAACTCAATAAAACTGTTGTGGGTTTTTTTTTTTTCTTTTTTTCTGTTTTAAGTAAAAGAAAAACGCTGTAGATTGTCCTTGCTATGTAAATGTAGTCTTCTCCCCTCTGCTTGCAGTCATTCAAGAGAGATGTTTTTCAGCAGGTAATTTAAAACCAAAGTTGTCTCATTTTTTCTGTACATTTCGTATGCTGTTTTCAAAGCAGCAGTTTCTGAACAGCAACCAAACACTAAGAAGGGATTTTTCCATGGCTCGTGCTCAATATTTAGAATTCAAGGCAGGTTTGGTTTCTTTCTCCTGCAAGTGTTAGTAGATTTAGTTTTACCATAGTGTTCTGGTTTGGGCTGCGGCCGGCAACAAAAGCGCCACGCGGCCGCCCCTCCCCCTGCCAGGGTGCGGAGGAGAATGGAAAGAAACAGGCAGAAAACGGTGAGTCGGGATAAGGGCAGTTTAACAGAACAGCAAACAAAGGGAACAGCAACAACAACGATACAGATAAGGGGAATACACAAAACAAACCAGCAGAACAGAACCGCTCTCTTGGACTGAACCGCCGCTGTGCCCTCCCAAGCCACGAGTGAGTTCCCCCCGCGCCGCCCCCCCCACCGGAACCCAGCGTTACGGCACATTGTATGGAATACCGGGCTCTGTTTGGCCAGGTTGGGGTTGGGCCAGCCCACCCGGCTGTGACCCTTCCTGGATTCTGGTGAAAATTAACCCTGTCCTGGCCAAACCCAGGACATTATCCACCCCTTATTCCATACCATCTACGTTGTGCCCAGGTCCCCCATTTTCCAGTTGATCACCACCACTTCTCCTGTCTCCAGATATCATTCCCTTCCTCAGTCTATGGATCACCACTCTAAAGTGTCCGTTGAGTTCATTTAATTCATGACTTCAGGCTCCATCTGTCGTAATGGTCTTCCGTGGCAGAAGAGGTGATGTGTGGTGATGGGCGGTTACTTGCTGCATCCGGAGCTCACGGCTGATGTATCTGGTGCGGCCCGTGCCCACAGTTTGCAGGTTGGAGACGTTGATCTCGATGAAGTTGCTGGGTGCCAGTTGTTGAAAACCAGGTCCAGTCCTGTCATCGCTGTGCTCTACTAGGTTTTCATCAAAAAAGTCCATCCTTCTTTAATCTGGACGATTCTTACTACAATACTACTGGTATAACATATAATAATTATAACAGTGATAACAGACAGTGACAGGGTTATTTAACAATTAACTTTATACTGTTTATTTATTTATGTACTATTCTCACCCAAAATCAAATCCCCATGAGGTACACATCGGACTTCCCCATCCTTCCGCATTACCCACCAGGTACACTCAGGTCCTTGGACAAAAGCAATCCCGAGGACAGGCTTGCCTTTGCCCAAGGCAGGACTAACCCAAACTGTCTTCCCTAACATGTTCCGCATGTGCACTACAGGGACTTTATCCCCTTCTACGGGGCGCGTAGGTTTTGACTGGGCAGGACCAGCCCGGTTTATGGACCCTCTGGTGTTAACCAGCCAGGTGGCCTTTCCTAAATGGGTATCCCAGTTTTTGAAAGTCCCACCCCCCATTGCTCTCAGCGTGGTTTTTAACAGCCCATTGTACTGCTCGATCTTTCCAGAGGCTGGTGCATGGTAGGGGATGTGATACACCCACTCGATACCATGTTCTTTGGCCCAGGTGTCTATGAGGCTGTTGCAAAAGTGAATCCCGTTGTTCGACTCAATTCTTTCAGGAGTACCATGTCGCCACAGGACTTGTTTTTCCAGGCCCAGGATGGTATTCTGGGCGGTGGCATGGGGCACAGGGTAGGTTTCCAGCCATCCGGTGGTGGCCTCCACCATTGTGAGCACATAGTGCTTGCCTTGGCGGGTTTGTGGCAGTGTGATGTAGTCAAACTGCCAAGCCTCCCCGTATTTATATTTTAGCCATCGTCCTCCATACCACTGAGGCTTTACCCGCTTGGCTTGCTTGATTGCAGCACAAGTCTCACATTCATGGATAACCTGTGCGATGGTGTCCATGCTCAAGTCCACCCCTCAGTCATGAGCCCATCGGTATGTCGCATCTCTTCCTTGGTGGCCCGAGGTGTCATGGGCCCACCCAGCTATAAACAGTTCACCCTTATGTTGCCAGTCCAGATCCACCTAAGCCACTTCAATCTTAGCAGCCTGATCCACCTGGTGGTTGTTTTGATGTTCCTCAGTAGCCCGACTCTTAGGGACGTGGGCGTCCACATGACGGACTTTTACAGCCAACTGCTCCAGCCGGGCAGCAATATCTTGCCACAATGGGGCAGCCCAGATAGGTTTGCCTCTGCGCTGCCAGCTGTTCTTCTTCCATTGCTGCAGCCAACCCCACAAGGCATCAGCCACCATCCAGGAGTCGGTGTAAAGATAGAGCACTGGCCACTTCTCTCGACTGGCAATGTCTAAAGCCAGCTGGATGGCTTTCACCTCTGCAAACTGGCTGGACTCACCTTCTCCCTCAGCAGTTTCCGCGACTTGTCGTGTAGGGCTCCATACAGCAGCCTTCCACCTCCGCTGCTTCCCCACAATGTGACAGGACCCATCCGTGAACAGGGCATACTGCTTCTTATCTTCTGGCAGCTGGTTATACAGTGGGGCCTCTTCAGCACGTGTCACCTCCTCCTCTGGCGATGCTCCAAAATCTTTGCCTTCTGGCCAGTCCATGATCACCTCCAGAATTCCTGGGCGACTGGAGTTTCCCATTCAGGCGCGCTGGGTGATCAGCGCGACCCACTTACTCCACGTAGCATCGGTGGCATGATGCGTAGAGGGGACCCTCTCTTTAAACATCCAGCCCAGGACAGGCAATCGTGGTGCTAGGAGGAGCTGTGCTTCAGTGCCCACCACTTCTGAAGCAACTCAAACGCCTTCATATGCTGCCAGAATCTCTTTTTCAGTGGGAGTATAGTGGGCCTCAGATTCTTTGTATCCCCGGCTCCAGAACCCCAGGGGTCGACCTCGAGTCTCCCCTGGTGCTTTCTGCCAGAGACTCCAGGTTGGGCCATTCTCCCCGGCTGCGGTGTAGAGCACGTTTTTAATATCTTACCCTGACCGGACTGGACCAAGGGCTACGGCATGAACTATCTCCCGTTTAATCTGTTCAAATGCCTGTCGTTACTCAGGGCCCCATTCAAAATCATTCTTCTTCTGGGTCACGTGGTACAGAGGATTTACAATCTGGCTGTAATTTGGGATGTGCATCCTCCAAAAATCCACAACACCCAGGAAGGCCTGTGCTTCCTTTTTGCTGGTTGGTGGAGACATAGCTGCTATTTTGTTGATGACATCCATTGGGATTTGACGGTGCCCATCCTGCCATTTTATCCCCAAAAACTGGATCTCTTGCGCAGGTCCCTTGACTTTACTTCGCTTAATGGCAAAACTGGCTTTCAGGAGGATCTGAACTATTTTCTCCCCTGTCTCAAAAACTTCCTCCACGGTGTCACCCCATACAATGATGTCATCGATGTACTGCAGATGTTCTGGAACTTCACCCTTTTCCAGTGCAGTCTGGATTAGTCCATGGCAAATGGTGGGACTGTGCTTCCACACCGGGGGCAGTCGATTCCAGGTGTACTGAATGCCCCTCCAGGTGAAAGCAAACTGTGGCCTGCACTCTGCTGCCAAAGGGAAGGAGAAGAATGCATTAGCGATGTCAATTGTCGCATACCACTTGGCTGCCTTTGACTCCAGCTGATAATGAAGTTCTAGCATGTCTGGCACAGCAGCACTCAGCGGTGGTGTGACTTCATTCAGGCCACGGTAGTCTATTGTCAGTCTCCACTCTCCAGCAGATTTTCTCACTGGCCATATGGGACTATTAAAGAGTGAGCGAGTTTTGCAGATCACTCCTTGACTCTCCAGATGATGGATCAGCTGATGAATGGGGATAAGGGAGTCTCGGTTGGTACGATACTGTCGCCCGTGCACCGTTGTGGTTGCGACTGGCACCTGTTGTTCTTCAACCCTCAGCAACCCCACAACGGAAGGATCCTCCGAGAGACCAGGCAAAATGGACAGCTGTTTAATTTCTTCCGTCTCCACAGCAGCTATGCCAAAAGCCCACCGACACCCCTTTGGGTCCTTGAAATACCCTATCCTAAGATAGTCTATCCCAAGGATGCACAGAGCCTCGGGGCCAGTTACAATGGGGTGCTTCTGCCACTCCTGCCCAGTGAGGCTCACTTCAGCCTCCAATACACTCAGCTCTTGGGGCCCCCCTGTCACTCCCGAAATGCAAATGGACTCTGACCCTTTGAACTCTGATGGCATTAAAGTACACTGTGCGCCAGTGTCCACTAGAGCTTTATACTCTTGTGGATCTGACGTGCCAGGCCACCGAATTCACACTGTCCAATAAACACGGTTGTCCCTTTCCTCCACCTGGCTGGAGGCAGGGCCCCTCTAATCCTGGTCAGAGAATCTGCTGCTCACCTGCTGTAAGAATGACTTGGAGGTCCCCTCCAGAGGATCAGAATCAAGATCAAACTGTCTACCTGATCTGGAGAGCTGGCTGCTGGAAACTGGAGCGGCATTTTTCCTAACAGAATCCCCTTTTGTGATTGTTTTACCTCGCAACTCACGCACTTGTGCCTCTAGACTTGAAGTGGGTTTTCCATCCCACTTCCTCATGTCCTCTTCGTGGTCACGCAGGGAGAACCACAGGGTGCCCTGTGGTGTGTAGCCTCTGTATTCCCTCTCCTGAGCAGAGAAACGCTTACCCCTAATAGCTGAGACACTGAACCATACAGGTGGGGAGTAGGACATATTCTTTTCTAGTCGCTTGACCAGTTTCTCTACAGTTGAGACAAGGGAGGAAGAGAGACTTTCTTCATATTGCCGGAGTCTGACAGCCACCTCATCCACTGTTGGTGCCTCTTCACCTTTCCAGTTTACAGCTGCCAGTGAGTTGGCATATGAGGAGGGTGTGCTCCGCACAAACTTCCTCCACATAGATGCTGTGCACTGGACTTCATCTGGGTCTGTGGGTAACTGGTCATCGTCTGGTTCATTATAAACCAGCTCCCGCACAGCTAATTCCCTCAAGTACTGAATACCCCTTTCCATATTGGTCCACTTGCCAGGATAACATACAGAATCGTCACTGAAGTGGTACCTCTCCCTCATGCCTGAGAGAAGTCTCCTCCAGAGGCTGAGGACTTGTTCCTTCTTCCCAATGGCCTTGTCAATGCCCCCATCCCTGGCCAGTGATCCCAGCTGCTTGGCTTCCTTGCCCTCTAACTCCAAGCTGCTGGCCCCGTTATCCCAGCACCGCAGCAGCCAGGTGGCAATGTGCTCGCCAGGGTGGCGGCTGAAGTCTTTCCGCATGTCTCGCAGCTCGCCCAGGGACAGGGACCGGGTGATGATCTCTGTCTCTATCTCCCGCGATGACCCTGGCTCATCATCATCCCTCCCGGAGCGATCTGCTCTCTTTGCGTCTTTTTTTAGTTTTACAGGGGCGACTGCTACCGGCACAGGTTGGTCACTGGGCTCAGTCACTGTGCCTGTGGCTGGAGCTGGGGCTGGAGCAGCTGCCGTGCCCGCCTGGGGAGCCGGGACAACACCAGTGGCAGCGGCAGCGGTGGTGCCAGTCGGGGGGGCTGTGACTGCCTGCTGGGCTGGAGGGGCTGCAGGGCCGGCTGGGTGGGCAGCGTCAGTCGCAGCGCCTGCCGCTTCGTTTCCCCCCCTTTCCCCTTTAGGGCACTGAACAGTGTTGAACAGGGCTCGGTAGATGTGGGCCAGACCCCAGCACATTGCGGTAATTTGTGTCTCTCTGGAGTTCCCAGGGTGGCAGCACACTTTTTGCAGGTATTTTACTAGTTTGTCCGGATTCTGTACTTGTTCAGGGGTGAGTTTAAAACACACCGGGGGTGCCCACTGCCCTAGACACCTGCCCATGCTGTCCCACACACCCAGCCACTCACAGCTATCCAGCCCCGGGGCAGGTCTCTGCACGATGTTCTTAACGACTTGTTTAAGTCTAAACCAGACCCAAAACCCATTCAGGAGGCATAACAAAAGGAGAGTGCTGCCCTGAGCCTCCCACGGGTACTCGAAATTCTCAAAAGCCGTTAGGACCAGCCTGAGGGAGAGAGGGGGGGTGAAAGAGTGGGGGAAGGTATCCCCTCCGGTTTTCCCCACAGGCTGGGTTCGATTATTAACAAATTCCAAGACATAGGATCCGAGGTATGGAAACGACCGCAGTGCCGCAAGCAAATACAAGCCTAAGTTCATGCACAGTAATGCTATCATGCATAAGTCAATGTCATACAGTACAGCAAAATCATCATCCTGGTCCTTTTCCCCGAGGTAATGAACAGCATGGCAATGAACAGATAGAGCAAATAAGGATTCAAATACCACAACCATCTGATCAAAGTCAGAAACATTTTTTACCGGTGACTATTTAACTAACACAATAAATGCGTATAACAAAATTTAACAAAATGTAAGAAAGCAGTTTTAACACACACTGCTCAGCCCTGCCGTTATCCCCGCCCCACACTTGGGCACCAAATTAATCTTCTGGCTTGGGCTGCGGCCGGCAACAAAAGCGCCACGCGGCCGCCCCTCCCCCTGCCGGGGTGTGGAGGAGAATGGAAAGAAACAGGCAGAAACTGGTGAGTCGGGATAAGGGCAGTTTAACAGAACAGCAAACAGAGGGAACAGCAACAACAACGATAAAGATAAGGGGAATACACAAAACAAACCAGCAGAACAGAACCGCTGTCTCGGACCGAACCACTGCTGAGCCCTCCCGAGCCGCGAGTGAGTTCCCCCCGCGCCGCCCCCCCACCAGAACCCAGCGTGATGGCACATTGTATGGAATACCCTGCGAGGTTGGGGTTGGGCCAGCCCACCCGGCTGTGCCCCTTCCTGGATTCTGGTGAAAATTAACCCTGTCCTGGCCGAACCCAGGACACATAGAATGCCATTACAATACATAAAATCATCTTTTTCCCACATATGTAAATAATGAGACAAGAATTCTAGAAATATGGGTGAAAAGTTACAAATAGCTTAAAGGAATAGTTGAAAGTCTATTTATTGCTGAATAGATAAGTTGCTAATCAGAAATGTGCTCTTAACGTGGGTACCCTCTTATTTCTAACCACCTTTTAAGAAGCGAAACATGTAATGCTGTATAGCTAGTGACTTTTAAATCTAGATTAAGCAAAACAAAATGAAAACCAAAACCAAAATATCTGTGAAGTGACAAAGCACAGTGTAATGCAAGTACCTGCCCGTTCACAGACTAGAGGCACTCTGACAGTGACACGGTTCCTCTGTCTTGTCTACGAGTTCTTCAAATAAAACCAGGAGCTGCGGACAGCAAATAGTCCCTCTTCTGTACATCTCATCCTGCAAACGGTTTTGAGAACTACGTGTTGTCACTTGGCTGTGTAGTTTAAGGAAGAGCAGTGCGGGATAACGAAATCAGAATAAACCTGCGGTCCTCTTACCTGCTGCTACTGACCCCTGTTGAGACCAATTAGCTAACACTAATTTCTGTGCTTAAAGTACAAAACGTCTCCCCTCTGCATCCTTGTACATGGAGAAAGGATTTAGACACTGTCAGTGTCTTTAGCATTAATGCATTCCCCACCCCTCACCCCTTTATTTTAAGTACAAGAGTAGGAAAAAACTAAGTGGGATGGCTTACACCCATTCTAATAATCTATTTGAAAGAGCAAGTTTGTGGTTGTGAGACAATGGTGTTGCTGAATTAGAGGGAGAGCAACGTATGTACAGAGAATATGAAGAATAGGAGAATCTGGCCTAAACTTACCCTTACGATTTAGACACACACGTATGTTTAGAGAACAACTCCTATTTCTCAAACAATTATTTCCTAAATGTAGTCCCTATGCAGCAGCCTACAAGAGTTTACATGCCATGAATGCTTGTCCTCAGCACCCTTGCTCTCAGACAGACCACGAGTTTCTGCAGAAAGTGGGTATCAGCTAGTGCATCAAACTGGCCAAAACTGATCCAAGCATGACAAAGTGTCTTGTAAACAACACGGTATAAACATATGTTAATTATGCAATTGAACGTCATTCATTACAGCTCTTGATGGAAGATGGAAGGAACAATTCATATCTTTATAAGTCCATAATTACATAATTATACAATAGTCTGTAATTGCAAATAATTGGGTAAATATATAACTGGAAATTTTTAAAAATCTGTGTTGCATCAGAAATGGCACAACAGGGACGATACTGCTGGAGTGCTCCAAGCAACGGGTAAGCAGTGTTAATAGTTTCACTGAAATTCAGCAGCAGCACAGGAATCCAAAGTACAGACACTGGTGGGTGCTACACTTCAGCTACTCTGACGCTTGGTAGAAGGGGTCCCAAGGATGGTTCACGTGTATGCTCATGGGTGGCATTGCCACATCAGCGGAGCACAGTTGCAGGTTCAAGGGGCATGCTTTTGTCTGTCTGTTCTAAAATGCTTCCTATGTAGCTTTGATATTTACCCTCACATATGAAATAAAAACTTTTCCAGCTGCCTTCCACAGCAGTGCAAAATTGAGCTGTTGTACTAGCTACAACAGCTTTAGGAAATTATTTTTCACTGGTGTTGTTATGAAGCAATCCAGCAGCACTTGCTTTTTATACTCCTGCTTCTCTATCCTGTGTCTGTATGTTCATTTGATACATACATTTGAGATGATAAACACAACAAAATTTAGTACTGTAAAGATGAGAGAAGACTAAAAAGAGGTACTTTTTGGACTATGAGGTTTATGGTGATTTTTTTTTCACATTCGTAGAACTGGAAGTGCACTAACCATCTCAGATAAAAGGTTGTGCATCAGGTATATCAGCCTCTGTTCTCCATTAGAAAAGACATCTGCTGGTTGTGGCCCTTGAAAATTATAAAGGAAAAACATCACTTTGACTTGGAGTTAAAATACGTAAATCATATTTTTATGTGATTTTTTCAGTGCAAGCAGAAAGTATTGCCTTGGAATAAAGAATGGTTTTCGGACATAGTCAAAAATGTTATGTTGCAAAGAAGATTTATGTCCCATAACTGATTAAGAAATTAAGCAGAGAACTTTTTTTGTTTGAAATTCTTTTTTTACAGTAAAGTGGATAAACATTTCAAGTAAACAAGATTCTATATCTCAAATCTAGGGCAAAGGCAGCACGAGGATAGGAGGAGGTTAGTT
Organism: Opisthocomus hoazin; assembly: GCF_030867145.1. Taxonomy (NCBI): domain Eukaryota; kingdom Metazoa; phylum Chordata; class Aves; order Opisthocomiformes; family Opisthocomidae; genus Opisthocomus; species Opisthocomus hoazin. The sequence goes on along the minus strand of NC_134416.1, from coordinate 91,643,654 downwards.
CAGTGTAGCATAGTTAATAAATCATTCCATTGTATCCGTAGGTTAATCAACCTAGTGAACTGAAGTATAAAAATTTATGTGATATTATAATAATATAAACTGAATTCCTCTGCAGCTGAGAATTCTCAGAGGAAGTTGGAGTTTGAGGATGAAATTTTCATGGACGTGAGATTTAGGATTCATTTTGGCAGTAATGTCATGAAAACTATGTCTACAGTTCGTGTTTGTATTGACAGACAAATTTAAATCCAGTAGACTTTTTTAAAATTACATTGAGTTGAAACTAGCACGTTATGGTGGAAATATCTCTTACTCTTTACTTGAAATGGAGGTGGTCATTTCTGCGCCACGGAGGTATCTGAACACGTGTTGGTCTCTGCCTACCTCACATAGGCTAAACCACACACACATGTGCCTTTCCAAACAGTAAATAGAAAGAGTTTCTTTTTTTCTTTTTTAGTGAGGTATAAGCACTCACACACACAGGTGTGAGTGAACACACATGCATACACTTATTTGGGGCAAACTCTCTGACAGTTAATCTTGAGCTCTTTTCAAGTCTTTTTTTTTTTCTGTGTTATTCTCATTGAGTGATCCAGTCATGGCACAACTGCATTTCCTGACACCGCTACAGCAGAATTCTTCAATGGTATTGTGCATTTCAGAAATACTAGCAGCAATCCCCACATTGAGATCTACAGTCCTTTTCAGAATATGAAATTAATTCATAGTAACACAGGTCTAGATGAGAAGAAAGGAAATACGTGTCCTTTAATAGCAAGTTTTATCCTTTGAATGCGTTCTCTACAATTTTTAAGACTTAGTTTCTTTGCTTAAGATACAAATCTAAAACAAAGGCTTTCTTCATGACTAGATTTATTATACCAAAAAACAAAGAATGCAATTTGTTTGTTCAGTCTGGACAAACAATAAACAGACTGCAGTCCCTGACACCTTTTAATTATGAGAACAGCTCAGCTACGTTATCAATCTATCTTCCTGTCCTATTTCCTGCTTACATTTGTACCTTCGTACTTCTCTCCCTCCTAACACTGTGGTACTCTTAAAGGTTAAAAAGAAATATCTGTCACTCCTTCTCTCTCTCTAATAGAAGTTCTATGGAGTATATATGTGGGATAAAATTGTAATGAGAGAAAGCGGAATGCAACAGGTGAATTCTGCCCTGAATACTAAAAGCCACAGAATTAGAATGATTATTTGGGGTTTTTTACAGTGAAAAATTGTGGAGTCTATACCACAAAACTCAGCGGATTTTTTTCTACAAAGCTCTGTGTTCTACTGCAGTCTTCTTTTTGTTAGGCCAAATGTTTACACTGTCAAAGGTGCTGGCCAAAAACAGGAATGTGGTTGCTCATTTTGATTTGAAAATACAATGCAGAACACAGAACATGAAGACAGAGGTCTTGAAATGTATTGCATAGTTGTAAATAAAATTGAAGAGTGCTAGAAGATGTTTATAACTATGCTTTAATTGGTAGGTAATCCAAATTTGTGCATTGCACCAGCTGAAGCCTTTTTGGGACGTAGCATTTAATGCCCAGATATAAAAGGTTACAACAAGAATTTCTGATTGAGCAACAGGTGTTTTTACTAAATGTTTCCAAAGAGGCATTTCCTTCTCAGAGCTTGCTTATTCTTACTTTCACAGCTGGAAAATTGCTCATCCTCCCGTTCACTTGTCTCTCTTTGGTTAGATACCAGGGTCAATGCAAGAGGTCTGTACTATATGAACTGGAAGATGTGTTTAGATTTGGCTGTGGCCTTCCTTTTGCTTGATACTCATTGCCTGCACAGCTTCCCCACAGAGGACACTGTATGCAGATCTCAGAGGATCAGAGAGAGTTATGTAGGTGCTTACCACAACAATTTCTACATACCAGGTTAGGATTTATTTACAGCAAGTGGCTCTCTGTAGAAGTAAAAAATGTGTCCTTAAAGCTAAAATTAGGATGATAAAATGGTCCAATGGAATTAAAATTAACATGCTTCTACCGGTTATGTATGTACAGCAAGTATGTCTCATCTTCATGTTTATGCCTAGCCTATCAAAGACTCTACAGCAAAAACCAGCAATTTAGGCCACAAAAAATGAGGAATTATTTCTTTCGAACAATACAGACTGGGTCCATCCCAGGTTCTGAAAAAAAAATAACTTTGGTATAAAATGAAAGACCGTTAATATTATCTTACAAGGGGATCTAACATGGGAATGAGTTATGAATGGATAGAAGGTAAAACATTCTTAATTTTACTCAACAATAAAATATGCAGATAAATACCAAGTGAAAAGTTTAGGTTTGTGAGGGAAAATATCACTAGTGGATTACTGTAAGTAAACCCTTCACAAACTTTAATATTACTGATACACAGAGGTTGCTGGTAAGAAAGGAACATTAAGACACAGTCGATACATTTAATTTTATAGCTGAAGTATAGATATGAGTCAGATGGCAGTGATTTTAACACCATAATAGAATAACTACTGCTAGTCCTTGACAAATGCTTACTTCTAGTATCTGTTGCTATTTCTCATTCAAAGCAAATGTTATATGTTTTCAGCAACTGGGTTTATAGTAGCATATCAGTAAAAACTAAATCTGAATCAAAAAAAGATTTATTAATTGAGACCAGATTTTTCGAATTGAATCCATTACTGTTGTGTTTTCTGTCCTTACAAATTATGCTGCCTTCAAAGAACAGATGTATGGGATCAGTGCACAGGTCTGAAGTTAGCAGGATCAAGGGGAAGACCAAAGGACCCACTCTGGTTTTTAGTCCTTATTTAGCAGAGTGATACCTGCAGCACGAGAGAGCATAAGAAATACCAGGGGACTGCTCTACTGGCTCATGCTACCTGTCAACAGCTAACAACCTCCTTCTCCACATCTCTGAAAAGGTAATTCTCTCCCTCTTTCTGTCTTTTCTAGAAGATTTTGGTAAGTTTTCAGAGAATTAAGGCAAAAGCAAAAACGTGAAATAGATGCTTTTCCAGAAATAAATAAGTGCCTATGTGGGCTCATGTGCATCTACCTGTAAAATCCTTCGCTATATTTACTCTGACTAAAACACTGGGCCAGGGACATGGAAATAGGTTGTGATTACAATCCATACGTGCTTGAACGGCAAATACCAACGACACAAAGATGTCGACAAACACGGATTCTCACAGAAGAAATGAGATTGAATTAAGACAAATGGAAGTTTAAGCTGAGTTTCAGGGAGGAAAACCATTTTTAGTTATACTTGAGTTTTAATAATTACTTGTACTCTAGATTGTCCTCATCTCCTCAGGGAAGTGAGGGCAGTCATGAATATTGGGGCATTACAAGCCAGATGGATAGGACCTGCTGGTTATGTACTTAGAGAAAGGAATTGGCAAGGAGAACTCTAACCATAAACTTTTTTTATTTTTTTAATACCTCATGAATTTTCCTCAGAAAATATCTTGCATTGAACAAAGATCTTGCAGTCTTATCAGCGATACTCATCACATGAAGATGCTTTGCATTGAATAAGCAGTCTGAAGCAAATCCTCCTGGGATTAGTAGATATTCTTCTAGTGAGTATCACTTTCCTGTGCTGAAAATATGTAGAAACTCAGGCTAGGCAGATCTGTCTACCCCCTCCGTTGTCTGATAATCATGTCTACCATATTTTAGATAATAGTAAGAGGATTTGACCATGAATATATTTGAAGACTTTTACCAATGGTGTATAAAATTTAGATAAACCCTACAGACAGACAGTATATAGTATGTGCTAATGAGGAATTTAAAATACCTTTCCAAGACATAAACTATGAATTTTTGTCTCTCCTGTATCAGAAATTTTATTGACCCTTGTAAAAGAATTGAATTTAAGAAATTTGTTTAATTTTTTGGTGAGAAAAAGCTAATTACTGTTAATGCCCTTCATTTTTAGAAGTATACATAGGAAGCGAAAGGTTCAAACCAATATTTGCAGTGTGATATATAATACCAAAATCCACCATACCTATGTGTATTCCTAGTACTGAAAAATATTGCAAATTTGTGAAGTGACTAGTTCCTTCTAGGAAGGTGCTGTATTTCTTCTCATCTGCAGAAACTCTGGAAGGATACTTTACATCCCATAGGCAGTACCTTCCTGGTTTAGTCTGGCAAGGTCTGAAGAATACATCGCAATTTTAGCAGCAAGGCCACTCTAGAAATCTATCGGTAAACTCTAGGAATTGAGCACTGGCAGTAGGAATTAGCTATAAAAACCTTTCAATTTCTCAGTTACTCTTAGTAGGTGTATATTTTCTTTTTATCAAGAAATTATCTAAAATACAAATTACTTTGATATGTAACTCTATTGTGTCAGGTGAGGACTTCGTAAGGTAGGAAATAACAGATATCCCTATATTCATCTGCAGCATAGCAAAGCAAGAGAGAAACGAACCTTTCCATTTGCTATCTTTTAAGAAAATTGATTGTCTCTAATGCTGTACAAGGCACTATTTATAATTGAATACGAAAGTTTTCCCATTTTCTAGTTTTTCAGAAAATTTCTTCATGAAAACATTACAATTCATAATATCATAGTAAGGCTAAACTTCTTGCAAGCTTGTTTAAAAATACACCACTTTCTCAGGTCAGTTTAGTACATGCTGTGATAAAGCCAAAATACATCCTTTTAAATTCATATTGAAGCATATGTGTTAAACATACCAACATGAGTGATTCTCGTTGTCTAAAGTGGTTTTATACTATGGTACTTCTGTCTAAGAGAACATCTTCTTAAAATGCAGCCTAAAATAAAACATTGAATCTCTTTTTATTTGCAGATTGTCTTTTTTAAATCTGTTAAGCTTACTTTTACATAGTTATGTGTGACATGAATTTGGCCCTGGAAATGCAAGCTGACATTAATCTAATTTTCCATAATCAATTTGAACAAGGATTTCCCCAACTCTGGGAACCTGATAAAACATCTTTACTGAACTGAAGTTGAAAGTTTTGGGAAAACCCTGAAATTACTAAGAATTATGCTTTCAATACATGACATTCAGCAAGCAAATGATACGCTGCTAAACATAGCCTTTGAACACGATTCACATTGTTGGTTTACGTGTGGTTTATAATTAATTGCAAGTGATTCATGATCTGAAGTTTCCAAATCAAAAAGAAATGCAGACAGCTGATTCATATTTTTTATGGTGAGCCGTAATTTGTACCTAATGACTAGTAAAGTGAAATTACTGAGTGTGCTCCACTGAATTTCCTGAATACATCAGTGGGAGTTTTATAATTTTACAGTCAGCATGATATATTCAGAATCAGTTAAAAAAGTGACATTTGTTTCAGATTAGGTTTATAAATAAAATTAGAACTGAATTGGCAGTATTTTCATTTTAATCTCTTTTACTCAGGGGTATATAATTTGGCTTTTATGTCTCTTTACATTAATTAGAAATAGCAATTGCAGGCACAAGATTAAAACCACCATTACACGTCAACCTCCATGAGCAAGCAGGGCATTGTCTGAATGGAAAATTAACTATTCTTTCAGTTAAAGGAAACAAAAAAAAAAAACCTTACTGCTTTTCTTTCATCTTGCCTGTGGATCAAGACAGAATTTCACTCCTGAAAGAGATAAGCCAGAAATTTCTAATAAGCCTGTGCATATGCAAGCATTCTGATTACAAGCTTGCTTGATATCTACTCCTCATCTAGTGTCTCCAGCTGCAGCCACAGTACAGATGTGCATCGCAGCATCTCTCCCCACCGGCCATCCCACAAATGGCTCACCAAAGAATGCCACAGCCCTGGTTTTGCCACACTTTCCATTTTGCAAAAACTTGGGATTGGTTGTGCAAGGTCATGCCCACTATGGAGCTGGGACAGGGTCAAGGACTTTGTGCAGATTTGGGAAGCAATCCCGGATTCCTTCGCACCAAGAAGGCCCTTGGACAAATGCCAGAAAAACAGAATTTCTGCCTTTACCCTTCCACAACTTTGGCCTCAGGCTATTGGTTTTTTGCTCTTTCAATCATGCTTTCTGAGCAGGCCCCATAGAGTGACCCTGTCAATTTCTCAGTGTGCTCTGCCTAAACAAGAAGGTCCAGGTGTCCTGGTTTCAGCTGGGACTGAGTTGCTGGTGTAGTGCTGTGTTTTCAATTTGGGATGAAAATAACATTGATGACATACTCAGTTGTAGCTACCTAGTCAAGGACTTTTCAGGTCCTCATGCTGGCCTGGCCTGCCGGGTGCTCGGAAGATGATCCCAACTGGCCAACGGGATAATCCATGCCATATGACGTCAGGCTCAGTATATATACTGGAGGAGTCGGCTGGGGAGCAGCTTGGGGGTAGGCTGGGTGATGTTCATCAAATGGGGAGCCATTGCACCTGTGCATCACTTGTTTTATATATATATAATTGTTATTACTACTACTACTATTATTATTGTTGTTATTATCATTAATTTCTTCCTTTGCTTTCCTGTTAAACTGTCTTTATCTCAACCAATGAGCTTTTACTTTTTCCCATTCTCCTCCCCATCTCATGGGAGCAAGTGGTTGCACGGTGCTTAATTGCCAGCTGGGGTTAAACCACAACACATTACCACCTACAACACCCTCCTGAAGCATGCTAGGAATGTGCACCAAGCATCCCTGCTGCACGTTAAAAGCTCAGGAGAGAGGTCTGGCATCCCAGCTGTGTACCCAGCCACACAGACCACACTGTAGGCACACTGTTGCTTTCACACCCCACTCAAAGTACTGCCTCTGTGACCAAGGACACACACAGTAACACCAAATATAGCCAAAAGAGAGGGTTTTTTTTCAGTAAATTAAGCATTTAAGGGCACAAAAAGAAAGAACATTCTACATCCATATTAATCTCTCCAACACACTACTGTACCTGGGAGTATTTGGGGGCAGGCCTAAGTTCCTCAAATACCTTCAGCAGTTGTCTGTCTCTGGGTTTGCCCAAATAATAGCCCTTTTTCTTCCTCTATACTTGCCAAAAATTCTCTTGAGCTCCCTTTCTGTAAAGTTCAAGTGAGTTTGTAGGTTAACTGAACAGGCGACAGATCATCAGATACTACGTATTGTATGGTACCAGAATGCTATATAAGGTTTTCTGTAGAAGTACTATACATGTTCATGTGCGTGTGTATATATAGATGCTATATATCAATATATAAATAGTTTTTGAATGACTAGAACACAAAACAGTCAAAATTCGTCAGGGTATGAGCAGACATAGTTACTGTCTCATTTTATCTTTATCCCTTAATTACATGTACACATGCAGAGATGCAGATTTTCATGTATGACCACATTCTGACCCTTGATATCATAGGACTACCATTTACTTCAGTCAAAAGTTTTAAGACATATATATACACCTGAATAATGACTTTTTGTCTCGTAAAGAAGCTGAGTCTTTATTCAAGTCTAATTCTGATTTCGCAGATCTCTG
>NC_134416.1:91533682-91631182 GCF_030867145.1 Opisthocomus hoazin | reverse complement strand
AGACAGTGTTTTTTCTTGCATGTGGACTGGAGTTTCCAGGGAAGAGAGAGTGCCTTTGGGATGAGCACGGCCTTTCTGGTACGCTCCTGTAAGCGGATCCTCAGTTGCTATGGGCTGTGAAGCTTCTGGCTGGAAACCTCAGGTGAGTTTGTACAGGTATCATAGCAACTTTTAGAGCTTCTTAATTTATGCTTTTGATTAATGCAGCCCCTGTAGCAATCTGTTATCCTCCAGGTATAAAGGTAGGTTAAAGTCACCTTCCTCACACTCTCCCTGGACTGGGAGGCGTACTGCGCTTCGCTGGGCACAGAAACATAGAGGGTGGTTTTGAGCAGCACAGATGCTGCTGTCAAAATGAAATCAGTCTGAATTAGTTTCTCTGACTGTGCAGGGCATCCATCTCAACTAATACTTTGTTATTACTTACATGCTTGTTAATTCACAACGTTCAGGCATGAACTACAGAAGGACCTGGCAAATTCTGCACAGTGAAAGGCTGAGGTGCATATTTGAAAAACTTGAGGCTGTAGCATAGCAGTTCCGTCCCTTGGGAGTGTTTCAGATTTAATTTAAAACTTGTTTTTCAGAGAACTTTTTCCTGTGTGGTGTTTCATGCTAGGGGGTTGACAGGACACCATCTTTGGGGCTGTCCACCTACAGAAAGTGAGTGCTGGATGGTACAGCACATCTCTTGTGTCATCAGGCAAAGAGCTGCTCTGTACTTCCCTATGGACAATGGACATATTTTAGGATGATGAGTATCTGCGTGTTCAACCCAGTTGCAAATTTTTGGGCTGTGATCCAGTGACACCAGTGCTACCTCCCAGCACATTCAGCCAGCTCTCTGTGAAGCCATCAGCCACCACTTATTTCTGCTGTGACGTAGGGCATATCTGAAAAGTGAGGATACCTGAACAAATGCCCTAAACACAACTGCCAAAATCTGCCTCTGTCTATTTGTCAGTGTGTAACACCAGGAGACTAAAGTTTTCTGACTAAGCTTGTTCTCCACCTGAGATCTGCTAGTATCAGTGTGAAGGAATTTGAAGAATACTTTAAGCTCGCATTTCATAAAAAGGGAATTTTTGCATTTCAGCAAGAAGGATTACAAAAATATCGTTCTCAAAATCTGATAAGCCAACATGCAGAGTATTCTGGCATTCTAATATTTAGTCTCAGTTTCCCAAATGCGCTACCAAATTCCACGATGAACCTGGCAAACAATGTCTTTTCTGTTACTCCATGTCTGGTTTTCATTTTCATTTTTTGCTGCTTGATAAAGGTTATAGCAAGAGATACTGGATTTGTTCTTGTTTTCTAGCTATGGAGTCTGCTCTGTTGTAAAATGGCATCTTCAAATGTCACTCAGAAATATTTTGTGGTATTAAAATCTAAACAGTACTGTAAATTGTTTCCAGAAGTTTACAGGTTCAGATGCACAATGTAGTCAGCGTAATGGCCAGTGTAAAAAGATACCTTTTTTCTGCCTCAAAGAGAGGAACCAGGCTGTGAAAACCTGTTAGAAAGGCTAGTTTTACAACCTGGCACTGTGCTCTGTGTCATTACACTGCAACACAGAAGCCCCTGCACTAGCTGGGATGGGGTCCTCTCATTCTGCATTGCTGACCCACAGTGAACATCCTCTGTCTCTGATGGGAGGGAAAAAGAGAATAGAGGTAAACCAGCCCATTCCTGTCCTAGAAAAGAAAGTAGTTTAAATCCTCAGCAATCTCTCATTAAAAATGGCATGTCTTATTTTATTACTAATTTGTTTAGCAGTGAAAATGCATGCAGTGCTTTACAAAAAACAGCATGAGCATCTCTTGTCCATTGTCCTCTAGGCAGCAGAGGACTACCATTCCCTGTTGTCCTATTCTGCTACAGAGAGATAAGAAGTGCCAGATCAAAAACTGTACTTTCAAAATGTTAGCAAAAGTAAAAAATTTAGTTCCTTATTGCAAAGTGTCGTGTTCTTTCACTTCTGACTCTTGTCACAGGTCTCAGCAGACAGCCTAGATGAGGCATCTGTGTAAAAATGTCACAATCAAAATCATAGAATGCCAAAAGTGTGCAGACCTATCACAATATAGTTTTCTAAATCAATAGTATATATAGGTGCATTTACCCCCTACAGCACCTCAGTCATTTCTCTTCATTAAAAAGATGTTTAACACTGTGAACCAACATATTATAGAACTCTTTGTAGTATGTAGCATGTGCAGTATAGAACAAAACTGAGAGCTGACTGCGCTGCAGTTGGATAATGCAGGTCTTTTTGCAGTCAAAATTACTGTTACTTAAATATTTGTTGCCAGAGAAAACTGGAACTCATTAGTTCGCACATTTATGTTTCAAAAAGTCTAAAAAGAAGGGGTGACTGGATTTTTTTTACCACCGTCTCAGAATAAAATTGTCATTTTCACTCATATTAAAAAGACAGTTTCAGTTGTTTAAGAATTATTTTTTTCCCCCTTAGACATGCTGTGAACTTTAATCCAAGGAAAATAATTTTGATAATAGCAGAGCATGTGACTTACTTTCTTGCTCGAAAATCTATGACAAATCAAAATGTGTCAGCACAGTGTTAAACTCGACATGTTAACCTAAAAGTGAAGAGCAAATGCAGATATGTACTCCATTATATTTGCAGTGTGTGCTTGTTTGTGATTATGTTTAAACTCCTTCACTGCCCGTCTCACTAGTTCAAGGAAAGGTAATCACGTTTTCTTTACTAAAGCAATAATATCTAGTTAGTTTCTCATTAAAAAAAACACACAAAGCAATTTCATTTTGCTTGTTAAAAACGAGTTCTAGTAATATGTGAAAAGTTTCCCAAAATTTCCACTCAATTAAAAGAATTAATGGAGCTGAAATGAAAGAAGAAATATTTCTACAAGCTAGGACATGCATTTAACATTCACATGAAGAAAGACTGTCCCTTTGTCTTCAAGTGAAGTGCTAATGTAATAGCAATCAAAAGAGAACAGATGCCACGATCACCATGAAAAAAAATTTGGCCTATTACAGGCAGTGGCTTTTTTGCAGTATGGTTACTGTATGGATGCCTAACGCAGGGTAAGATGTTTTACTGTGACCTAAGATGATACAATACAAAGGCCACATTCCTTTAAGGATTAAACTATATCTAGCTGCATCTCTAAGGCCATCCATAAATAACAGTTTGAGCAAGATGTTTTATTTACAAAAAAATCATAAATACATATCTATGATTTTGTATTTAAGAAGTTTTAAACATTCTGTTCAAATGCAAATATGTATTTGGGGGCATTTTTAAAGAAAACTTCCTGAAATATAGTAAATCTGCTACACGCATGAGCAATATACCTGGAGTACTGCGTCCAGCTCTGAAGCCCCTGACATAAGAAGGACATGGATGTGTTGTTAGAGCAGGTCCAGAGGAGGGCCACGAAGATGATCAGAGGGCTGGAGCACCTCTCCTACGAGGACAGGCTGAGGGAGTTGGGGCTGTTCAGCCTAGAGAAGAGAAGGCTCTGGGGTGACCTTAGAGCAGCCTGCCAGTACCTGAAGGGGCCTATGGGAGGGATGGAGAGGGGCTTTTCACAAGGGTGTGTAGTGATAGGACGAGGGGGAGCGGCTTTAAACTAAAAGAGGGCAGATTTCGATTAGATATTAGGAAGAAATTCTTCACCATAAGGGTGGTGAGACACTGGAACAGGTTGCCCAGAGAAGCTGTGGATGTCCCCTCCCTGGAAGTGCTCAAGGTCAGGTTGGATGGAGCTCTGAGCAACCTGGTCTAGTGGAAAATGTCCCTGCTCATGGCAGGGGGGTTGGAACCAAATGATCTTTAAGGTCCCTTCCAACCCAAACCATTCTATGATTCTATGATTCTATGATTCTAGTTACATGGCATTCAGTTACACCGTTGTCTAGGATCAAAATCCAGATCCTTTGCTGAAAGATCAATCAAATTGGCATTAGGAACAGCACCTGGCACTGAGAGCTCAATGGAGTAAAAACAAGAGTGGGTCCTTTCCACCCTTCCCCTAGCCATGCAGCAGCTTCACTGAAAGGGTTATGAAGCACTGGAACACGCTGCGAGGGAAGTGCTGGAGTCAGCATCCCTGGAGGTATTTAAAAGACATATAGATGTGGCACTTATGGACATGGTTTAGTAGTGGGCTTGGAAGTGTTAGTGCAGCAATCCAACTGTGCACCATATCAAGACCTGTGACCTACCCCTATTGGGATGAACCTCACATTGGTGAGAAAGCTGTTGCAACATGATGACCTGCATCAATTGCTGAAACGACCTTGAGACAGTGGACAAAGGACTCTGATCACTGTCCATCATGACACAGAAGAAATACATCACATCCTTGAAAGAGTGAAGAAAGATAGAGAGCATCGCTGGTGGCATACCTTATTTGGGTGGTCTTGAACAGTGACCAGAATACTGAACCAGATGTTACACCCCTCTGTGATTCTGTTAACTCTAGTTATATTATGCTTGCTGTTAAACATTTTCATACACATTGGAGCGTGGAAGTTAGCTGAACGAGGAACATTGCTAGAAAACCCTACTTACAAATGTAACCTTGCTTAATCACATTTAATGAATCTCGATAATTAAGGTGACCAAAAAATTTCCCTCATATTATAATTGGACTATAGTATTACTCAGTTTATAGGCACAGAGACAAGAGGCGACCACACCGCCACTCTATAGATGGATTGACTTTTTTCACGGGGTGGAATGTAGTGGTGCAGCCCCCCCCCTCACACCTGGCAATCACAGAACCAGCCAACATTGTATTCTTGCTTGCACTGCAGGAATAGTTAGCTGATGTGCATTGAATTGCGACGACTTGGCACTTCCCTTGCCTTTGTACAAGAGCAGTGAGTTGGGCCGATCAGGCGCTCCCTGACCACACCTGGAACTCCTGCTGCCCAGAGTCGCACCCGCCTGCTAAATGTCAGAACTGTACCTTCTGGGTAGTACTAGAATTGTACAGTTTCTGTCTAAATATCAGGATTGCATTATGTGGATTGTGACCAGGATGGAAAATTACTGATGCCTGAAGTCAATCATCTTGAGACCCTACAAACAGCCGTACCAAGGAAGGCCCTTTGAGCTCTTCTGGTCCACAGCGGGCTAGGCCCAGTAACTCCCCCTGAGTGGGATGCCTCTCAGAGTAACTTGCGAACTACCTGGGCTGATATCCTTGAGACTCAGCCTTCACCCACTGAGAAATCATTCGATTTAAAGTGAGTATTTCACTGAACTCGAGGGCAATTTTTATGACTGTATGTGTGTGTGTGTGTTAATTGATTCAAATCATAATATTCTTTTACTTTGATTGTAATAGCAAATTCTTTTTAATCGCTCAGCAAATGCCAAGTTAAACAGTGATTGATAGCTGCTAATCTCCTGTGACTCTCTCTTTAAACTGTGAACACACCCCGAACAAACTGCTGCTAAACCTATTCCTTTTAGACATAAACCGTTGTGGTCTAAGGTCGGTTCTTGATCCAGAGTTCAGAGAGCAAGGGGGTCCAGTCTGAACCTGGTGACTCAACAGGAGGGTCTCCCTTACCCCTTACACTTTTCTTTTACTCTGTGTAAATCATCTTCCACTCAAAACCTCCTTCGATTTTGTATTCCAATTCATTTGATAAGTAATAGAGTGAACCTTGCCAACAAACTCTGTAAGCTCACATTTTCTAAATTTTCAGTAAAATCTTTTCCTGCAAAACCTTTGAGTGATCATTTAAGCAACCTAACTGCTCATTTGCGACAGTTACATTAACAGTTGGACTTGATGATCTTAAAGGTCTTTTCCAAACTACATGATTCCATGATTCTATGTTTCTTCATCAACTAAACTCATTTTGAGGTTATTTTATGATTTGTCTTTCAATCCTGGTAGAAAATGCCTAGATATATTACAACAGATTGAAACTGAGGGCTTCTGTTAACACTATAATGAATTCTCAAGGAACAGCATTCAGAATATTTTAAGATTCAAGACAGTGCAGATATAGTCTTCCTCTAGGCTGATTTTGTAATTGACTTCCAGAAATTTGTAAGAATATCGAGAGGAGTATATTCAGTAAAAAATTATAAACAAAGTGGGAAGTATCTCCACAGGAGGCAGGATGTGGGTTTGCCACAGAAATGTATGCCAACATAACCAAGCAACTGCTCTCTGATAAGATCTTCTACTTCCCCTAGTCCTGTATTAGCTATTGAAGGCAGTCATGCTGTACAGTCCGTTTTTTGAACAAGTTCAGATTCAGAAAGACTCCGCACTGGAGTAAGCACGTATCATTCCAGGAGAGCTGAAATGACTACATAAATCAACAAATCATTTTCAGACAAACTCTAAACCATTGCATGACTCACAGTGTCTTTATAAACCTATTGCATGTTTAATGATACAAGTCTGCAAAATATATTCCCCTTTATAACCCAGGCATTTTTCTTCTTGTCTTTTGATCCCTTTAGGACACCTTTCTAAAAGAAATCCTAAACAGGTAGGAGTGGCAGGCTAATTTGTGTACCTTTTATACACGTCTGTATTTACAGTAGGACTAATGCTCTGGAGCAGCATAATAAGGCAAAGAGGAGATGTGACATATGAAATATGATAAACTTTCAGGATGGGTTTTGTGAACAAATATTCTTGTTGAATAGTGAGATTACGCCTTTATTAGGCCTGAATCTTTATGAGTCCATAGGCAAGGAACTGGCCTTCGTTTTCAGTGTAGGTGGTTTTACAGGTCGAGGTGCCTTTTTCTTCCTTTGATCCATATTCACTTGGTATACCTTGACATTTACAATCTCATGCTCTAGCATTCAATATTTCATATCTATGGATTTCAAAAAGAGACTAGTTTCTTTCTCTTGCAAGGAATACAACCATATATATTGGACTGTGTGGGGGCAATACAAAATTTATCCTTTAGTATGCCCCAAATAGACCTGGATACCTGTGTTAATCAAAGCATGCAGAAAGGTATCACTCTGGAGCTGTGCAACACAGTTGAACTTCGAAGAACCATACAACTGCTGACTTCTGTATGCCTGCTGACTCTGCTTCTCCCACCCCGCGGCCTCCCACATGTCTCCCTTCAGGGCACTCGGAACAGCGACAGAGCGACTGAGTCCTCCAGGTGCCCCTGGGATCAGGCAGCCTTTCTGCAGAGACAGCTCTCCTCCCTGCTCTGCAGGTTGCCTGCCTGCAGACTCTCGTGCCCCAAACACATCTTCTGGCTCCAAAGACTTGCTCATTCAGATTGAGCCAAAATCCCACTTTAGTGGCTGCCACTAGAGGGATCTGTGCCTTTAGCTCTCTCCTACTGTTCTCCTCCCTTCTTGTCCCAGAGTGGGAGGAAGGCCAAAGCAATCTTACCTCAGTGCTGCATTTTCTTCCTTTCTTTTTTTATTTGTTTGTTGCATTCTCTCTTGAGTCTGATAACACAATGTACATTGTTTGTAATTTTGTTTCCTGTAAGTTAGCTGGAAAACATCAGAGCTGAATGATAACTATTCATCAATCATTAAATCTTGATTTATGCCTGTGGCACCTAGGGTTCCCATCCAAACACAAGCCAGGAGTACTTATGCTCTGAGACAGAACTGTGCATTCTTGCTATAGCTTTGGTCCCAACATTACCAAATTACCTGTTAGTAACTGAAGTATACAATCAATATATATATATTTCTGTGCACATGTAAATGGCATGAAAATTACTTTTTCAAATTTACATCCTAGGGGGAAAAAATCACAAGGTAGCTCTTCAGCAATGATGCGAAAGGATGAGTGGTTAACACAATGATTATGAAAGTGGAGCTTGGTATTTTCATCCCGTGCTACAACACAAGATGTGCAGTTCACGTCAGGGGCTTTTTTGAAAAATGTTTTGGAAATATTTGAAATATTCATTTGTGATGTATGATGAAAGGGGGTTTCATTGGTTTGGGTTTCTTTTATGGGTAATCAAATTAATCGGAGGACAGGGTTAAAAATTTAAAAAGTTATTAGAATGGTTTTGAAATTGTCAGGGAACGCTTCAGCTGTCACTGCTACAGTGGTATCAGTGCTTGAGGGAGCTGGTAAGAGCAGAAAAGCTTCAACATTTCCTTGTTTGAAACTTCTCGTAGGTCAATAGTGACTGAAAATAATTACTTTGGATTGCAGCCTCAGTCCAGTTCCTAGTGGACAAGTGTCCATGTCACAAAATCCACCATTGCAATTGGCAATAGCTGGCAGGCTCAGCAGAGAAGTCAAGGATTGAATGGGCATGGAAATTAAACTATTCTCCTGCCCCTAATTGTGGTCCTTTCAAGTCATCGTTGAGCCACATTGTTTGGGAAAAGTTGCACAGCTGTTGGCAGTGCTGAACATGCCCTGTGGATAAACATAGCATTTCCACCTCCAAAGACTTAATTTGGCACATTTTGTAGCCTTAAAAGTCACACCAAGGAGGGGGGGGGGGGGGGGGGGGGATTAAGGCATTTGTTTTTCCCCCTGTTATAGTAATAATATTTACTTAAAAAAATAAAACCCAGAGCTGAAATTAAGAATACTGTCCTTCTTCCAAAATATTTACTACCCTGTCTTCAATTTATTAATTAAAATGGTGGGATTTTTTTTTTGTGAATCCAGGGCATGTGAAGCCACCCAACATGGTCACTCTGCACGATTATTATTTCTGATCACTATGTATTTTGGTAGAAAAGTGATCATGTTGCTTAAACGGGTTACCTAAATACGGATTACCTTGCTTAAATATGGCACCGGTGGCGTAGTCGGTATGCTGGGAGTCCGTGCTCAAGGACATGGTTGGAGCCATGGGACAATATGGGAATCAGGTAGTCATTGATTTCTCAGGGAATTCAATGGGAACTTTTGCTTAACACCTGATAGTAACAACTGTTCTAGTCTAATTCTAATTGGAACTTGACATAAGGGACAACAAACAACAAAAGGGCCAATGAGAGTCTCCATCCCTTATTGGATGTGAGGGGGAATATTGCCAACAAGGGTGAGGAAAATTCTGAGGTACTTAATGCCGCCTTTGCCTCAGTCTCTAATAGTCAGACTGGTTATTCCCAGGACAGTCATCCCCCAGTGCTGCAAGATAGGGTAGGAGAGCGGAACAAACCTCCCATAATCCAGGAGGAAGCAGTTAACAATCTGCTATGCCACCTGGACACTTACAAGTCTATGGGACTGGACAGGATCCACCCAAGAGTGCTGAGGGCACTGGCAGAGGAGATGACCAAGCCACTCTCCATCATCTGTCAGCAGTGATGGCTAACAGGGAAGGTCCCAGATGACTGAAGGAAGGCCAGTGTAACACCCATCTACAAGAAGGGTGTGAAGGAGGATCCCAGGAACTACAGGCCTGTCAGCCTGACCTCGGTGCCAGGCAAGATTATGGAGCAATTCATCCTGAGTGCGCTCACCTGGCAAGTGAAGGACAACCAGGAGATCAGGTCAAGCCAGCATGGGTTCATGAAAGGTAGGTCCTGCTTGACCAACCTGATCTCCTGCTATGACCCAGTGACCTGCCTAGTGGATGAGGGAAAGGCTGTGGACGTCATCTACCTGGATTTTAGTAACTTCTTTGATACTGTTCCCCACAGTATCCTCCTGGAGAAACTAGCTGCCCATGGTTTGGATGGGTGTACTCTTTACTGGATAAAGAACTGGCTGAATGGTTGAGCGCAGAGAGTGCTGATGAATGGAGTTAAATCCAGCTGGTGGCCAGTCACAAGTGGTGTTCACCAGGGCTCAGTTTTGGGTCCAGTCTTGTTTAACATCTTTATCAATGATCTGGATGAGGGGATTGAGTGCTCCCTCAGTAAGTTTGCAGATGACACCAAGCTGGGCGGGAGTGTCGATCTGCTTGAGGGTAGGAAGGCTCTGCAGAGGGATCTGGAAAGGCTGGATCAATGGGCCGAGGCCAACTGTGTGAGGTTCAACAAGACCAAGTGCCGGGTCCTGCACTTGGGTCACAACAACTCTGTGCAATGCTACAGGCTTGGGGAGGAGTGGCTGGAGAGCTGCCTGGAGGAAAAGGACCTTAGGGTGTTGGTCGACAGCCAGCTGAACATGAGCCAGCAGTGTGCCCAGGTGGCCAAGCAGGCCAATGGCATCCTGGCTTGTATCAGGGATAGTGTGGCCAGCAGGAGCAGGGAGGTGGTCGTGCCCCTGTACTCAGCACTGGTGAGGCCGCACCTCGAATACTGTGTTCAGCTTTAGACCCCTCACTACAAGAAGGACATTGAGTTGCTGGAGAGTGTCCAGAGAAGGGCAACGAGGCTGATGAGGGGTCTGGAGAACAAGTCTTACGAGGAGCAACTGAAGGAACTGGGGCTGTTTATTCTGGAGTAGAGGAGGTTGAGGGGAGACCTTATTGCTCTCTACAACTAGCTGAAAGAAGGTTGCAGTGAGGCGAGTGTTGGTCTCTTCTCCCAGGTAACTAGTGATAGGATGAGAGGCAATGGCCTCAAGTTGCGTAAGGGGAGGTTTAGATTGGATATTAGGAAAAATTTCTTTCCTGAAAGAGTGGTCAGGCATTGGAACAGGCTGCCCAGGGAAGTGGTGGAGTCACCATCCCTGGAGGTGTTTAAAAAATGTGTAGACGTGGCACTTCAGGATATGGTTTAGCAGGTATGGTGGTGTTCAGTGGATGGTTGGACTTGATAACCTTAGATGTCTTTTCCAACCTGTGATTCTATGATTCTATGAAAAAAAATCATGTGAGCACTAATAACTGTATTTTTCCCTTCCATAGAGAGAGTAGTATTTGTCCACTGTTTTTTTCAGCAAGGTTGGAATACAGAAGTAAATAAAGTATATCAACTTCCAGCACACTCCACAAGTGCAGCAGTTTCTAGTCTTTCGAGGAGAGGACTGCTGACTTTTCAGTGAAGCATAAGAGGTATATAATACGGCTTTTAATACTGGCCTGTTTTAGTGGATTTCAGCTCAGGTGACTTGCCTTCTAGAATGTTTTTTTTAGGATTAAACTCAATGGGAGACACCTCTCCAAAGAAAGTACCGAAAAGACTATCTTTCATCAGGTACCTCAGCTTTACGTATGTTAGTGACGGATAGTATCAGACTATTTAGGTAACTATGGTGTAGATGAAGGGGAAATTCTCTCCGTGATTGTTTGGTTTTGGTTTGAGGTTTTTCAAGGTTTTTTAAAAGCCATTATGTGTTGGTACACCCTGAAATGCTGTTCCCTGTAGCCGGTGCAGTTCAAGTTTTGCAACAGTGGGAACTGAAAAGTAACATGTATGGTAATTGTGTCTTTCACTGCGGGGCCACTGCATCTGCATTGCAGCTCTGAGTTTATCTTACCAAAATCAGAACTGGAAATTGGTGACAGTTTCAAATATCTTTTTAGCAGATTTAGAAATTTACACATCTGTAGGTAGTTCTTAAGCTTTTCTATTTGCCCCCACAATTTCTTTCAAACCTGTAACCAGGTAATCAACCATTTGGCTCTCTGGTCTCAGTACACGGATGGAATCTGGCTACAAGACTGATGTGTTGATGCACATGGATCTTGGGAAAGCACAGAGGCTACGTTTGCACTATGAAATGAGGTTTTTGGCAGAAATGAATCTGGAAATTTTCTGTGCTGATTCTCCATAGTAGTGATACCAAACTTTCACAACGTCTTTGTAAACTTTGTTAGGTGCTACTTTTAGTGATGTATTTCCTTCTTCCATCTAAAGAACTTAATTTCTTGCAGTTACACTACATTTGCCAAAGCAATTATATCAATGCTCTGAAGACTGGTCAGTGACCCCATGTGCCAAGCACATATGTAATTGCTGTACCCTTGGCAATAATAAGCATACAATCTGGAAGCATTATGCTTTTTTTTGGCTGTTTTTTTATTGGGCACATGACTGCATTCATATTGTTCTAATGTCTTGCTCATTTATAACAGAATAATTAAATTTATAATCTGCAGCTTTTAATGATACAATAATATATTAAGAAGTTTGCAAGCGACTTGTTAGTGGAACCAACTTCTAATTGAAAACAAGCTTCTTGGTGTTCGTGGCACAGAAGCCTAAAGCAAAACACTAAATGAAAATAAAAAGTCACGGGTTGTTTTTCTTTTTGAAAATGTGTGATTTTTTGCTTATTGTTAGATACCAAGTGTAGAATTACCCGGCACATAATCCCTGAGCTTCATACATAGTCTGAAAAGAAAAGTTTTCTAAGGAAATAATCAGAGGGAAGTTTATTTTGAAGCCTACCTGGGTAAGTCTACAGGTCTTAATAAACAGCAGCAACATACCTGCATGGTACTTTCGTTAATTCAGTTTTCAGCGCCTCTGACTGCAGGTTCACTTTTACCATTGAGATTGAGCCCATGTCAGAGAATGGTAAAGACTTGCTGTAATCAACTGGAGTTCAACGCTGAATCCCCTGCAAGACCCAATTCTTCCACGAGGTCACCAACATGCTGCAGGAGCTGTCCTCCTGCAGCACATCCAAGGGACCGAAGGCACATTGTAGCTACCTTTTCCCAGAGCACATGTGGATGAGCCACAGTTCTTCCAACCAAACCAACTAGACCAATATTTTCACCATTGAATACTTTTAAGTTATGCACCTCAGTTAAGTTAACTGGTGTTAAACCACGTAGTTGTAGTAGTTTAGTGTAGCTGAATAGTAGTAGTCTGCTTCCGTCTCCGATATCTGATATTATCTTTATTTTTTCCCTTGTTTGCCCCTTTGGTTCATCATATGTCCACAGAAGATGAATAATCATACTCTGATGCACAGGGTTTGGTGCTTGCTGCCACTATGGATTGGGTCGGTTTGGGAGGGGGACGGGTTACCTCTTCTGCGTCTTCTCTCAAGAAACATTTTTGAGAAGCACACATTTTTAACCCATATAAAGAAAAAAAATGATTTTCATGTTCTTGTTTGACAGCTAGACAGAGGGTTGAGGAAGATGAGGGAGAACTGTGATCTGAAAAAAAAAGACATGCTCTCCAGCCTTGTGTCAACTGTAGTACAGCTGCTGTCTTCACCTTCCCTAGCGTAGATGACTTAAGATAATTTTTGGATCTTTGATCTGTCCCCATTGCTCAAAGATTGCATCTGTTGGCAACAAAGTTTGAAAATAATTTAAACATTTGAAATTGTATTATATTCTTCTTGGAGGAGTACTAATTTTGAAGGTTGAAAACTTTGAAACTTTTGTAGGAATACAGTTATCTTAAAAGGCTGGGAATAGAACAGTAATTTCTTAAGCAATTCTGTTTGTATGACATTGACTGAATGTGGGGCTAAGCCGACAGTACAAACACAGCTGTTTGTGGACACAGGTATGCATCAGAAAACACTGTTAGCATATCTGGTCCTAATCAGCACCTTTCATAATGGCCCTCCCGTGCCTTTGCTACTGCCTTTTTTCAGCATTTCTTGCTTTGGTCTCCACTTGACTGTATCTGATATTTTTTGTTCGAAACTGAGATACACATTTGATTAGACTCCAATGTCTATGCTTTATTGTCCTCTTGTGCTCCATCTGACAAAGCCAGGAGATTAATTGTATAATAGACCCCTGCATGTTCCTCTCTTTTCTTTTGTCTGATGATACCTTGAGAATTGCCTCTGCATACCATCAAGATTGTGAAAGATCCATTAAGGCAGAACTCTGCCTCCATCCAGAGATATTTTAGTGAAAGTACTCTGTGAGATCAGATACAGCATTTGCTAAGGTTTTAGGATAGAAATTAACATTTCTTTTCTGATTCTAACTTAGTAGAGCCATGTATTTATTTAGAATGCTAGCAAAGGGAACTGTGTATTCCTTTTTACTCGATCTTTTGCAAGGAGTTGTTGACATTTTCTGCACCATACTCCATCCACACACAATGGACACCACACATTTGTGATTTTTCTCCCTCTTCAAACATAGGAGGAACTGCTGCATCTCAACCATTTTATATACTCCATATCTCAGAAAATTGGTGATTCTCTAAATCACCATGAAGTTATTGCTGGCAAATGATGGCAATTTAATTTGTAACCTATAAACTTGTATACTGCACAATGTAAGTGCCTTGACTCTTATGTCTTTTTATCCATTTGTTGCTCTGGGCAACAAACAGATTAATGAAGTTGTTGCTTCACTTATATTTGTACTACTGCCCTCTATTAATAATCATATTATTCAGAAAGACATATTCATTCATGACTTGGACAATATAAAACCAAATAGTTGTAAAATATGATAATACATTGATAAAAATAAAGGTTGTCTATGGTTTCCATTGATCACTCTAAGAATAAGAAAACCTGATGATGGATGATGGGATTTGCTAAGAAAGCCAGAAGTTGAAGTGCCTATCAACTGTGGGATGTTAATAGAAATTAGGCACCTAACTTCCTTGAATTTTCCTGATTTAATTTGAAAAGATTAGTGGTAACATTTAAAATCAGTTCACTAAGAAACTGTAAATATTACATTATTAAAAAGTTTTTCTCATCATAAAACATAGCTGTATTTGCTGATTTAATTTGCGTCTATTTTATAGAACCACTTTTTTTTTTAATTCCGGTCTATCTATAACAAACCTTGTTAAATATTTGAGGAAAAAAATCAATATTCAAAATATATGGATGGATAATCTCATCAACTTCTTATGGATATGGACCAGAACAACAGAAAAAGACATTTACAGTCTCTGAAATGATAATGGGGTATATCCCCAATGCAACAGCAAATTGCAAAAAGAAAAGATAAAACCCAAAGCACCCAATGAATTTGAAACAGCCTGTATTGCTTCCAGTTCTATTATTTCAAAGGTTAAAACATTGAAATGATGTATGGCAGATGAGTCCTTAGTAAAGTGGAAGATGTTTTCTGTTCTGATCATTCTTATTCCTTTGCACAGCTTCCTAAAGGTTGTCACTGAATATCTGACTTTCTTCTTCAGGCATGGGAACTGATATGAAAGATCAGAAAAGCCACTGACTTTATCAATAACACATTTTGAAGTCACTTGCATAATTAGAAGACTGTGTCATCAAAACTGGAATAATGAAGAACGGTGGTAGAGAACCTTTATTTTTTTAAGGTTCCTGAATCTTGGTCCTGTGGATTGACCAAGTCAAATTGAGACCATGTCATCCATCATATGGTCTTCTGTATCACTGTTGAATACCTCAGATGTCATGCACACGGTCATGAAGTTAGTCAACTGCTGATTGTTGTGAACATCAACTTTTCAGCATCATTTACTCTGTAGCTTCCTTGATGGAGTTTCTACAGACTATGATGATTTGCAACTCCACTGTGATGTTTATGGGCTCAATAAAGAAAAGGTTCTAAAAAGATTATGGGCACTGAAAAAGGAAATACAACCTTTTCTGCAGGAGCACAGAGCAGAGCAAACTAAACATTTTTGGAATTTCTTGCCTGCCACAAACAGATGATGAGTCCCTATAGACAATCTTACTCATTTTATACCCTCAACAAAAGTCTTTAGGGCTTGAATAAAATTTTCAGATATATAACAAGCCATCTTCTCTTTACACAAGAAGTTTGATGTTTTGTGGCAAGATCTTGGAAGACAAGGAATGTCTTATTTCCAAACTTTAAAGAGTAGAAAGACATAGTGGCAACTGATATTTAGGCCCAGCTTTTCACTAGAGGTATCAGTGAGCTGATGCAGACTTCAGATGTTCCTTTACTCCACATGTGAGCTCTGCGTGATACTTGGCTGGTGTTAGTTGCAACTGGAGAGACAGATCAGGGGAGGACTTAAAAACAGATGCAGTTTCTTTCAGATGATTTGGAATTTAAATGGTAGTTGCTTGTAGCAGTCTGACTATGTAAGATTCTTGCACCTTAATTTCAAGCCTTTCTATATTCTACTGAAAAAAAACCAAACATGTTATATAGCTTCTTTCGTCTTCTGAGATGTAATTGGCCAAAGTAGTTACGGGAGACTACAATGGCTAGATTTACATCCTGCATCATCCACAGTTATGCTAGTCAAGTTTTTTTGAGCTGTATTTATAATATGCAGTGATATGAAGGAAGGAACTCTCAGTTTTGACCTTCCTTTCCACACTGACTAGGAGAAGGGAAAAATACTTTTAGTCGTGATCTGAGTTATTATGGAATGTTTTTGAGCTCAGCTACAACCAAATGCGTTTCTGCAGAATCTGTTTTCTGTATACAGTCATATTTAAATGGATCAGGTTATTCATAAGATTGTTGGCAAAGTTACAGTGAGTTTCCTCAGCTGCGATGTGATGTGATGGTGCCCAGCGACAGGACAAGGGGCAACGGGCACAAACTGAAGCAGAGGAAGTTCTGTCTGAACATGAGGAAGAACTTCTTCCCTCTGAGGGTGACGGCTGCCCAGGGAGGCTGTGGATTCTCCTTCTCTGGAGATATTCAAGACCCACCTGGGCACGGTCCTGTGCAGCCTGCTCTGGGTGACCCTGCTTCAGCGGGAGGGTTGGACTAGATGACACACAGACGTCCCTTCCAACCTCTAACATTCTGTGAATCTGTGATTTGAACTGCTGGCACAGTGCTCCTGAAGGGTATATGGTCATTTTCACAAAAGGTCATGCCTATGTTAAAGGTTTAAAGTGCAAGGTTCTCAGTGATCCATGACTTCTTGCATTGGATGTAGCAGAAGCAGCTAGACGAAAGGTGATAAGACCGAGATATTCCTTTCACCAACATCTCCTACCCGCTGTGCCTGTCAGCAACCAATACAGAGTGTAAATATACACTGCTGGAGAAAGATCTCAGGAATCTCGGTGAACAAAAGCGTCTGAAATCAACCTCTGCAGCCTGAAGAGCTGTCATGCTTTCCAGTCTCACATCCAAAGAGAAGGCCCCAAGACATTCCTGTATTAGCACCTCTTCACCTTCCAGGGCCTGCTTTCTCATCCGTGAGTCAAAAAGCAGGTGCACCAGCAAAATTTCTGACAAAGCATTAGAACCAGCAACCTTCTGGGACTGTCACCTCTGCTATAAACCAGTTCTTAACACTTAATTTAAGACACGAAAAGATTTTCTTTTGCAGTTACAAAGTGGTAAGATTTTTATACACCAGCATTACCACAAACAGATGTTATCAATATATTAGGGATGATATGCTTTCAACATCAGTTTTTTTGATCAATTTAGCAAAAATTTTATTAAAACTGTACTGATGTACTGATGCTACTTACTTTTTTCCTCGGATTTCAGATTTCACCAAGTTATTCCAAGCTTTGTTTGAAAATGATGCATTTGATTTTTCACTTTTTTAATACTCAATGTTGGTTCATTATCATAATGTTTCTAGTGTCATGTTCTAACCCCTTAGATGACCTCTGTGCTTATACATGAGTTAAATTCATGAGACAATTAAAGTGTTTTTACTAATTCTTTTACAGTATTATCACCAACCAGCAGCCTTGGTACCATTTTTTCGTTGCATTTTTATCATTATTTTTAAAAAATTATTTACATGGATTTCAAGAGTAGGAGATTGTCTTAATGTGATGCCATTGTACATGACACTTATCTACGCAGACATCCTTTAGAAAAATGCTGCATCATGCCTTTGCTTTGTGGCCTAGTGATGTCATGCCACATGAGCCAGGAAAATGTCAGACATGTCATGCTGCTTCTGGTTTATGCAGTTCTAATGTTTGTTTAAACCGTAAGGTTTAATCTAGTGTCAGCGACTGCAGAAGGATGCACTTAATTGGCATCCTAGAACGATGACACGCACATTTTAAGCAGTACGTATCAATTATTCTGCAGAAGTGGCACACCTAGCTTGTTGAAGTGACATGCCTGCTGCTGTCTGTAGTACCGTTTCTTCAGGGCTCTTCAAGGGCTGGTTTGGACACAGCTGCTGGTGAGCAGACCGGTAGCAACAGGGGAACTCTGTGTGCATGCTGCTGTACATGCTTTCCGTGTGCCTTTCTCCTTGCAAATAAGCGTTTGGCGACAGCTTTCTGTGGGAGGAGTTCCTATGGAAGCAAAAAGGATATTTGGTCTCTCCAGCTTGCTCTTTCAGTTTGCATTCAGTTCAAGTGGTTTAAACTTCAACTCTTAATAATGTTAGCCCCTATCTCTAAATCTGCTCATAGTAGATTATGGGTGTGAAACAAAATTATTGCAAATTCGTATTATCATCGTTCTTATGGAATGTATAATCACTTCTTTCCTTGGTGCTTCATTCCGAGAACTAATTCAGTCATCTTTACTAATTTTTTGCTTTTAAACATTATGACGATTAACTTTGTAGAAAAATACATGTATCCAGGAGTGTAGTCACCAATTAATTTCAGCAATCACTGAAAGGACAAATTTATTTTTCTACCATTACATAAATAAGTGCTAAACGGGACTCTGCTTTCTTAACTTGAGATATTCAAAAACTAAAGCCCTGATACAAAAAATAAAAAATTCTACACCACTTCTCAATTAAATATAGAGAGAGCTAGAAGCAAGGTTGTTTGTTTGTTTGTTTGTGAAGGGAATATCTGTGAAGTTGTAATAATAAAGAAAGGTAGAGATAATTATTATTTGCACTACATAGTATATGTATGGTATCTAATTCTATAGCTAGTTTTGAGACATCATTTATTAATATTATTATTAATAAATTAATATTATTAGAAATAATTTGTGTCACATTATGATAACATAATCCTTTGCTCCACAGACATTTCCATTAAGTGTCTGCAGATCAGTAGGCACCGCATGATATTAATATGATACATAAGGAAGTGTTTTTCAAAGCCAGGATAAAAAGTTCGTATAGTGTTCGACAAAGAATTGTTACTTACTTTTTTCTTTCATTTGCTTAAGCTTAACAGATTGAAGGAGGGTGTCAGGTTGTTTGTGTTTATTTTTTTCCAAGAAGACCTAATGTGAGTCTAGCATGCAGATGGCATGTAATTGCATTTCCTGCATTGTTACTATATGGGTTTCATTACTTTGTCACAGCAATGCACAGAGATTTAATCACCCAAGGCTAGCATTTGCTGGTAAGATGTGTGTATATAGCGGTCTTGCTCAATGGTTAGAAAGCTTACCCCTTGCCTCACGAACTTCCTCCATTATTGCTGCACCATATGTTCTTTACAAATCCAAACAGAAGAATCACAAGCACTGGGTTCACCTGGGAACAGCAGACAAAACTGAAGCCTTTTAGGTAGTTAGAAAAAAACATGGTAATATTGCTCTTGCCATCTCATTCCAGGCCTTTTTTTTTTCCTTTCTATTTTAGTCAATACAAGCAGTTATCAAACTGAACTTCTAGATCGCAAATTAGGGTTGTCCGTTTATGGAGAATGTACTTGCTCATTCTGACTACTGATGAAATGAGCTATGAAATTTGCTTCATCTCCCCTGATGTTTACACAGGCGAGAAAGATTTTCCCACACTTGTGTGTATCTATGATTTAACTACGAATGACATTGTACCTCTCTAACATTAACCCCTTAATCTAATACATTTCTACAAATAACCACCTGTAGTCAATTCTTTATTCATAAGCCTTATCTGTTGTTACAGTATATAATCTGTGAGAATGCCCTAATTTTTATCATTCTCTAAGCCTGTCATCATGGCTGAGACAAGGCTTATCCCTCTGAGCAGATGAGATTAGTCGATCATGTTGAAATCAGAAGAGGGATTATAATGCTTGTAATACACTGAGTCAAATTAAATGCATTTTGTTTGTACATCAGAAGATCTTGTTGCTAAGGCTTTGGTGTCTTCTGCTGACTGTATAAATTGCCAATAAAACACATGAAGGCTGGGCATGGGGATGAAAAGTCAAGCAAAAAGCAGAAACAAATCAAAGATATTTGTTTTGTTTATTCAGCCTGGTAAATTAGAGGCTTAACTGCTCTGGTGTCACAATCATATTCTGAACACAGGGGTTTCACCAAAGACAAGCTCTGATCTAAATTGCATGTTATTCATTTTAATTTATCATTGACCAACTCTAAGGGCGTCTTTTCTTCTGAGTAACTTCTGGCCTCTCTGTATTTCTATTTTTGTTGTTTTTCAGACACGTTTCTTTTGTCCTGACTGCTTCATCAGTCTGCAGCATAAACA
Organism: Opisthocomus hoazin; assembly: GCF_030867145.1. Classification (NCBI taxonomy): domain Eukaryota; kingdom Metazoa; phylum Chordata; class Aves; order Opisthocomiformes; family Opisthocomidae; genus Opisthocomus; species Opisthocomus hoazin. The sequence continues at coordinate 91,611,057 of NC_134416.1, read as the reverse complement.
CATATGCTATTTATGGTCTGCGATCCATAAGGAAGCACACTGATAGGGATCTAGAGAGAGATGTAGATTTAGATATATATCTCAGAAATACAACCATAAAATTATGAATCAGCGGGTCAGGTAACTCTTTCGGCTACCCTGGCTGGCGATTCTGTCATACCTGAGTGGTACAACAAGAGCTGCTCTTAGAGAAAGAATCTATGTCCCATTAATAGCTCACTATCTTTTATTTGGATTCCTCTGGATAAAAATTCCAAAGCTTGGATATTTATCTCAGCCTTCTCAGGATTATTTGAAACACATGAATCACAAAACTGAGATGGAAATATCAAGCAAACAAGATTGCTTGTTATATTTCAAGCACTTCTGGTTCCAAGTCCAATTCACAAATTTGAAAATGACAAATATTATCAAAAATCACGATGAAAACCAAGGTAAGAATTAGTTGTAAAGTATACATGTGGTAGGAGTGTGCCTTCCCTTTTTTGCCTTGGGTATAAGAATGGTCTATTATTTGGCTTCTAGGTAGAGACTAGAAGATGTGTTATCTAATTCAGGTCAAACATACCTAATTCAGACAGGACAATTACATCAAATCCCAGAAGGAAATTTCAGTTGTGCTTGTAATAATTTATGACAGAAGCTCTAAGCATTTGCCATCAACTGGAGGAAACAATGTCTAAATTAGAGGAGTTAAGGCTTCTCCCGTGTTTAGAAATCCTTGTATTTTGGTAGGTTCTGGTGGAATGCAATCCCCCGCATGCCTGTTGTAAACAAAGGCTCTTAATTATCTGAATCTCTTGGAGCCTATAATACAATCCTTGTGGAGCTGTATTAAATATGTGAGAGCTATGAGATTTCTGCATAAAGTAGCTTATAGGCAGCTTGGACCACACAGGTTTGCTTTCATCTCCAAGCCATTGTCCATATGTTCATCAGGCTGAGCTCTTGCCCTGACACCAGCATAACACTCTGGTTGGTGACCACATTCACCCCTTCACGGTGCTTGTATTTTTTAACTTTTTTTTTGAGAACTCCAAAGCAGTAACAATGTCTGTGCCTGTTCATAGATTTTGCTTCCAGAAATTGTCCTCTAAGGCCTTTCAAAAGCTAATGTGCCTTATACACCCTAGGCAGAAGTAGGGAACCTCCTGCCACCGTCACCCAGCAATAGCTAGCCTAAATAAAAATATGGCTATTAACAATAGACTACTACTCATTTTAAAAAGTTTTTCGTTACTTATCATTCTACTCAGAATCCGTGGGTAACATTATTACACCATATCACATTGCATCAGGATTATTCCTGTAACGAGACCTCTTTTTGTTATAGTCTGTGAGAAGTACTATGTAGTAACTTGGGACTAAGTTGCTGTGAAAAAGGAGGTTTTGTCAGCATTCCTGAGAGATAAGACAGAAAGGTAATGTGTAGCAAAAGTTTGACTGCATTGCAGCTTTTCCAAATTTCCTGAGAGTACAGTTTTACAAGTTTTTCTTTAAATATTTTTCATGTTATCATAAGTCCTTCAATAAGCCCTGACCCTGAAACAATGAAGCAAATATTTAGCTTCGTACTTTGTGAATAAACTTCTAGACTTCACAGATTTCCTTTTTTTCAGCCTGACAGGTTAGCAAGATTTTGCAGATTTACTTTATTCTTTTCATCTGGAGCCAGAAGGTATCTGTTTTGCTGCATCAGTGCTCCTCTACTAAGCATGGGCACAACAGGAACCACACAGGAGAAGTCAGTACATAGTGCTGAGTCTAAGCTCTGCTACCACTCCTCTTTCTCAGGTCTAGCCCATCTTCACCCACACCTGCACAGCTCTTTTGCTGCTTCCATCTGCTTTTTCACTGCTACTACTCTGATCATGCCTCTTAGTGAACTTTGCTTTAGCCTTCTGGCTGTTGGCATTCTTGTTCCTCCTCTCATCTTTTTTTCCCCTTCCCCAGCCACTTCTAGGGCTTAAATTTAACCAAAATCAAAGACATTTTTTTCATTCACTGTATTAAATGAGGTTTTATTTTATGCTAAAATTGCTTACACTGCAAGTGAAGTAGATATAAAGATAGAAAGGTGGGATTCAAGATTTTGATCACTGAAAATGGGAAGACCGCTAAACTTGTGCTGGCAGGAAAAATATGATGTGTGTTTCCTTCCCCCCTTTCCACTCCACCAAATATATGCATCTCCTACCCTACAAATTGTTTTTCATTGCTCCCTGTATATATGTGCAGTGCTCTTTCAAAGACCATAAAAAAGATTTCCATCATTAATCTGCACAGGGTTTACCAGCTTTGACTGTTCATTCCTTCTTTTGGAAGTTTATGCAATAAAAGGATTGCTATAAATTGCACGATATAGGTCAATCTTAAAAGATGGATGAAAATAAACTTATATTAGTCCAGCCATTTATATGAATGTAAAATGACCTCTTTGATTTCATTAGTTCTAATACAGAAATGCCAGGGGTATAAATCTTCACTTTTCAGCACATGTATGGTTCATTACCTGAGGTCAAGATGATGATTTCCTCCATAATGTTTAAGTATACAGTTACGTACAGCTAAGTTTGTCACAGAAAAATATATTTTAGTCATATGTAAGATACTAGATACTGGACTATACATGTGTGTGTATATATATACATATATATATACACACATATATATATATATATCAAGTGTTCATTTCTGTCACTTGATAATTTTGAGATCCTTCCCATTTGACTTCCCCAGCACTTATTTCAGGGAAGCCTGTAAATGATTTTGAAGCATTACATACTTGTACTGCAGCATGCCAGAATTTGGCAAAAACAAAGATTATTAAATAGTCTGGATACTGACATAAACAGGATGGCATCATGCTGAAAGCAAGGTACCAGGTGAGACTGGCTGGAGGATCATCGATAGTTAGAAAGCACAGAGACAGTGAGGAATTGACATTTCTACTGGACGTTTTCTGTAGGATCTGACTCTGAAAATACTGTGTGTGTGTTAGTCTTGGGGAAGCAGTGAGAGATGTGTAGTGGAATGACCAATGGTGAAAGCAGGTAAAACCAAATGCTTACAATTTGATACAAAAAAAATACAAAAGTATTTCTGGCAGTAAATTGCCTTAACAAAACTGGCGGGGGGGGGGGGGGGGTGTTTGTTTTGTTTTATTTTTTTAATTTTGTGTCCTTGACCAACAAATATTCCACACTGGTTTTGCCCAGATTGTCTCACACCTTCAGCTCTTCTGACAGCTGCTGATTTCATTCACATCCATTTTAGAACGTCACTCAAGGAGGTATGCAGAATTGGCTGTTCTGCCCCGAACAGATGGCAAGCTCCCTGTCCTCCCCTTCCTGAGCTCTTTGAAGGCTTTGGCTGGGAGAGCAAGTCGCTCTCTCAACCCTCAGAGAAAACAGTTTTGTGTGGGGCAAAATACCTCAACTCCATTTTCTGCTGCACTGTGGCACAGCAGTATGCTGCAGGGATGGGATGGGATGGGATAAAATGGGACGGGACAAATGTCTCACACTACTGATGCAGAACACGTGCAACGAGCCAGAAGTGGTGGCTTTTCCATCAGGTGGTGTGAGGAGTGGGTGCACAGCAGTATCTTCCCCTCATTGCCTTGGCTGGATGGAGCTGGGAGCCGCACGAAAGAAGGATGAACCTCTGGCAGATGGATGTTATCTGGTAATACCTGAAGTGCTTTAAGCGGGTGAGCCAGATGCAGTGTTAGAGTCCAGCCCCTTCAAATGGTACACGTGCGAAGAAGAATACTGATCTACAGAAATAAAACTTAAGTACTCACTAGTAAGACCTTTTCAAGAAGTTTTGTGTGGCAAGAAGCCCAAGCCACAAAGGTTCAATTTAAGTACTAATGTCAGTTTTATGGTCTGCAAACCCATGATCTGTGGCTGTGTGAAAGGTGTATTGTATTTAACTTTTCTACTTGACTCAGGACCATAAAGAAGTCTTTCTCATGAGACGGGTTTCATATATAATCTTGTTTTAGGGGAAGTGTTTTGCTTGTTTTTGGAATTATGTCTTCAAGTGCTTTACTTCCGTCGGAACATGAGGAAGAACTTCTTCCCTCTGAGGGTGACGGAGCACTGGAACAGGCTGCCCAGGGAGGTTGTGGAGTCTCCTTCTCTGGAGATATTCAAGACCCACCTGGACAAGGTCCTGTGCAGCCTGCTGTAGGTGACCCTGCTTCGGCAGGAGGGTTGGACTAGATGACCCACAGAGGTCCCTTCCAACCCCTACTATTCTGTGATTCTGTGATTCTACTCCACAATGTGCATAGTGTGAACATGTGACTTTTCTAGCACTGGAAAAATACCAGATCAAAATCCAGAGAAGGGATTTTGGTGTGTTTAGTGAATGGCATAACATTGCTCTTCACTACATCATTTGCAGTGTTTTATATTTACTGTTGACTGCAATGTGCAGTAGGTTTTAAAGGAATGTTCTTTATAGATGGCAAGGGAAAACTGAACTGGGCTTGTCTACCCAAACGTGGCAACTGAAGGGATGTTTCAAAAGGTCTGTGTAACTCCACAGAGTAACAATACCTATTCTCCTCTTTCTCAGCAGCCTCTCCATAAATGCGTCTCCATAAATAGTCTTTCAATTTTCTTAGGGAGGGTGGTACTAAAAAAAAAATCCCTCTAAAAAATTTCGGCAGAGTTTAGCATCTTCCAAAGAGAGTGCATCTTCTGGAGGAAAGGCAATGGAAATTAAAATAAATCCGTTTACAAATTGCTCTTTGTCCAGCATCACTCACTTCAACAGCCACAGCTCTGTGAAAGTATCCGTCACTGTCATTTCTTTTAGCATGCATCCCTTTCAGTCGTGCTGTCAAGCCTCCAGTTTGCTGATGACATTTTCCCTTTACAGTGATGGACATTTTGAATATGCAGAAACAGCAGTAATAAAGCGTAGTATGGATTTCAAGGGGATTAGTCCAAAGCAGTCATCAATAATTTCTGATCTGACAGAGGAGATAACTGAGGTAAGCTGTATAACTTGAAGATTTCAGTTTGGTTAAAATCGCCCTATTAGCTGCTTAATAGTGTTATTAGTCAAATAAATTAGGCTAGGATCTTCCAAATAACCTTGGCACTGTGTATAGTAAGTATGGTCCCTGTACTACATCTACTCTAACAGAGCATTACCAGCAGAGGTGGTTGTCATATTGCAAAATATTCTGAAAGCACTTGCTTTTGGGCAATGAAACAAATTACAGATTTCAAATAACAGAGCATAAATCTGTTTTCAGATAAACAAATGACAACAAATCTGGTGGTAATTTGTGGTACAAATGGTAGGGAACATCAGTGACTTTTTTGTGGATGTTTTCACTTAGAGCTATGATGACACAGCCTGCTTTTAGCTTGCAGTCTTGCCAAACTGCTCACTTCATGCCCTCCATATCAATATGTTTCTAATGCACAAAGTACTAAACCAGTGTTTTTCAAGTTTAGGAACAGATTTTAGACATGGTCACTGACCACTTCAAAGTGCAACCATATAAATGGCCCTAGAAGAAGGCAGTAATTTTTCAGATGGTCCTTAAGAGCTGATTATACTCCTGCTAAAATCAGTGACAAATATCTGTTATTATACAACTTCTTGTGTTTAGTATCTCACTAGAGACATGTTTAGCACTATTCAGTATCTGACCTGGTATCTTAATAGTCTAAGGAGAATCCAACACTAAAAATGCATATACTTTATGATGAAATAGGTTTAATAAAAAAAAGGCATCATTTAGACTGTTTCCTCTTCCCTTAAAAAGGACCTTCCAACATAATGATGACTTGTGGAGGTGGCTGGGAATACAGGAAAAGGAAGATTTTAATGCAAAATATAAAAACAAAACAGAAAACCAAACACACTTGGTGGAAATGAATGCTTATGCCCAACATTAGAAAGCATCTGTATGCTAGCTGTACAAAGAACAAACATGTGTGCTGCCTGCTTAAGTATACATAAGGATTTGTTTACAGATAAAAGAAGGAAAATTATATTTTACTTCTCAGTTTCATATTATGCAGCCAAGAACAAAAACATATACAGTATAGATTGTAAGACTTCATTTGTATATTTGCATAACCCAGTGACAATGGCAGTATTTTTCTTCCAGCTTTTACTTAACGATGGCTACCCAAGCGCTCCAAATTTAAAACTGTGTACTGTATGTAAAGGGAGGTGCGTGTTTTACCGCTTGTCAAAACAATCCTGAAATCCCATTTTCCTTTAATAAAGTATAGTTTTGTCCTCCAGATGTATGCTTGAATAAGATGTCATAGTCTGTTTTTGTTCAGGATTGCACCCTGCTGATGTTCTTAGGCAGCAAGAAAATTACCTTATTGAAACATATTGCTGGTAGCTACTATAGTGCCAAATTTTGCATTGGTATTACACACATGACATATTCAGAGACCTTTGAGTAAGACCGTGAATATCAAGTGATTGAAAAGATTATACAGGCTTTTTCTTTGGGTATAAAAGGTTGTGGTTCTGGATGAGTGTCTTTCAGATCAATATAATTATGTCATAAAAACATGTAACAAAATAGTTACTTTGCAGCCTTTCACACTTGCCTGATTTCATACTAATTTTATTCTGAGTAGAATTGTTTTCCTTACATTAGTTGCACAGTTGTTATTTTAGAGGAGTGGGGGTTGTTCAAATAGTTGCATAATTGTAGGCCCTCCGCTAGTATGTCAGTATCCAGATAGGTAATAGGTGCTTTATAATCTTTGCTTTCCTAGACAAAAGATACATACACTGAAATTACAGTCATGGAGTTATATAGCTGAATATTTACACACAAGCCCACTCACACAATTTACATGTATGTGCACCCAAATTCATTTGTGCCTGTACGCACAATGGAATGAATGTACTCGTTATGAATCACACATAAACATTTTAAGAGTGCATATGTTAGTATCCAAATGAGGCAATACAGAGGTCTAGTTCACTTTGGGTAAAAATCCCTGAATTTCTGGCTGTAGCAGGTGTTTGGAAGCTGCAGGCACTGTGATAATATTAAAAATTCATAATATCTGGGTTAAAAGTGTTATTTGAATGTTGCATTTTTCCCTTAGACAAATTTAGTTATGCATGCACTAGTTTTGTGACCCTACAGAGTGATAACTCACTGCCAAAAATCATCAGAGGCAACAATTTGGCTGGCCTGGTTGGCAAAACACTGCCAGTCTAGGCAGCAAAGTTATGATAGTAACTCCTGCTGGTCACTGGAGTGGCATCAGAGAGAGAAAGCTATGATCAGAGAAAAGGGAATTAGAAATTTGAGGGGAATTTAGAAAAAGTTTAAAATCAAACTGATAAAACCACAGCTAGTTGCACATGAAGGAGAAAGTGTTGCCCAGAGTTGCTCCCATCAATGTTCCACATACTAGAGAAGCAAGTCAAGCTATTAAGAATGCCCGATTCTTCCACTACCTTCATTTCTTTCAAAAGAGGTGAGCTCTTGACAAGCGATCCCTCCTCACACAGCAACAGAATTATTCCGTAAAACAGCCATCTAATTCCAGCCTGTGTTTATCAAGAGATGGGTGGGTGCCCATAATCCTACTTTAGGCTCCTCAAAAATTTGGAAAAGGGGTTTGAAACTGGATCCAGAATTTGCCAAAGGGCTTGTCGTGGCTTTGGATCCCCTGGGTTAAGCACCTTCTAGAACTTGTCTGATATCTAAACCCAAACTGTCATCTCAGATACGTAATCTGGATCAGTCTCTGACAACTACTGGAGATGTTCCGCATTGCTGTTTCCTAACAGCCTTCCAACAGGGGCAGGGCATGCAGAACACTGAGAGCATCTGAGTATAAAACCTTCATCTGTGGATAAACAGGATTTTATGAAATGGTTTTCCATGATGTCTACAAACCTGACAATGCCCCAGGAAATTCTTTCCATAGTTATACACTGGCTGTAATGCCAGGAGAAAGGGCCTTTTTTGTGAGAATTATAACACTACCAACAATCTCTGCAGAACAGCTTTCTAGGTTTACCCCTCTGAACAGTTACATTTATTCATATTAGAGTGCTATAACATTTCAAAGCATTAAATTATACTGAATTTATGGAACAAGGAAACACCTCACTTCTTTGTTCACTCATCGCATAAGACAGATGTCCTCAACAGACTTAGTGGACTAAAGAGATTAAATATAGTTTAATGTAGCCTGTTCCAAAAGTATGCAATTTTAAAGGTACATCTTCTCTTTTAGTGAAACCCATTTTCATGCTTTGTAGTATTTTACTTGAAAAGCATATAGCTTCAATAAATTGCAGTTTCTGTGTTGATCTTCTCCCTTTTAGTTGGACTACTTATTTACATCAAGTATCCTCTAGCTATCTCCTATCTCTCCTTTGTATCTGAACTCTTAAAGAAAAATTGTATTCTAATGTATGCCATATGGGGAATAAACACGACGAATTAGAGACCTTCATGCAGCTGCAGGGCTACAATATTTTGGGAATCATGGAGATGTGGTGGGATGGCTGCCGTGACTGGAGTGTTGCAATGAGTAGGATACAGACTCTTGAGGAAGGTCAGGATGCAGGATGGGAAGATGAGGAGGGTGAGTCTCCCTTTATGTGAGAGAGCAGCTGGAGTGCATGGAGCTCTGCTTGGGGATGGAAGCCAGCTGAGAGTTTATAGGTTAGGATTAAAGAGAGGACAGGTAAAGGTGACATGCTTGTGGGTGTCTGCTAGAGACCACCTGACCAGGAATGAGTGAATCAGTCCATCTACAGACAGATAAGACCAGCCTCATGTTCACAGGCCCTGGTCCATGTGGGGGACTTCCATCACTGTGATATCTGCTGAAGGGACAACAGTAAGACGTAAGCAATCTAGGAGGGTCCTGGATTGCACTAATGATAACTTCCTTCTCCATGTGATTAGAGGATCCAAAGAGGAGAGTTGGTCTGCTGGACCTCTTACTCACCAAAAAGGAGGGACTCATTAGCGATGTGAAGGTCAAAGGCAGCCTTGGCTTCAGTGACCATGAGATGGTGGAGTTCAGGATCCTGGGGGCAGGGAGGAGGATAACAAGCAAACTTACAGCCCTAGACTTCAGCAGAGCAGACTTCGGCCTCTTCAAAAATCTGCTTGGAAGAGTCCCATGGGATAACGCCCTGGAGGAAAAAGGGGCCCAAGAAAGTTGGTTAATATTCAAGGATCAGCTCCACTAAGGTCAAGAGATTTCCATCCCAACAAATACAAAGTCAGGCAAAAATGCCAGAAGGGCTGACTGGATGAACAAGGAGCTCCTGGCAAAACTCAAACACAAAAAGGAAGTACACAGAAGGTAGAAGCAAGGACAGGTAACCTGGGAGGAATACAGAAACCTTGTCTGAGCACCCAGGGACAAAGTTAGGAAAGCTAAAGCCCAAATGAAATTGAATCTAGCCAGGCATATAAAAGAGAACCAAAGGGCTTCTGTAAGTACATAAGCTACAAAAGGAAGACTAGGGAAAATGTGGACCTATTGCTTAGGTGTCCTGATGGACACCAAGTTGACCATGAGCCAGCAAAATGCCCTTGTAGCAAAGAAGGCTAACAGTTTTCTGGGCTGTATTAGACAAAGTATTGCCATAGGCTCAAGGGAGGTGATCTTTCTTCTCTGCTCAGCACTGGTGAGGCGACATCTGAAGTACTGTGTTCAATTCTGGTCTCCTCAGTACGAGAGAGACATGGACATACTAGAGATGATCCAATGAAAGACCTCAAAGACGATTAAGGGACTGGAGAATTCCTCTTACGATGAAAGGCTGCGAGAGCTGGTACTGTTCACCCTAGAGAAGAAAAGGCTCAGGGGAAACTTGTTAATATGCAGGAACACTTGGAGGGAGGGTGCAAAGAGGATGGAGCCAGGCTCTTTTCAGTGGTGCCCACTGACAGGACAAGAGGCAATGGGCACAAACTGAAACACAGGAGGTGCCGTCTGAACATCAGGAAACACTCATTTACTGTGAGGATGACTGAGCATTGGCACAAGTTTTCCAGGGAGGTTGTTAAGTCACCATCCTTGAAAATATTCAAAAGCCGTATGGATATGTTCCTGGGCAATTGGCTCTAGGTGGCCCTGATTGAGCTGAGGGGGATTCGACAAGATGACCTCCAGAGTTCCCTTCCAATATTAACCCTTCTGCAATTCTGTGATTTTGTGAAAAAGCAAAAGAGCAAGCATGAAAAAGGACTGTCTGAAGAAAAGCAACAGCAAAAGAGGAAAAGAAGCAGAACAATAGACTGGCTTAGTTAGAGCATGTTCTCCAGAAATGAACATGTTAAGTTTGAATGAAAAGGAAAATGTCAAGGAGCCTGCTGACACCACCCTGTGAAAAATTAAAGAGCAAAATGGACCCACTGCTTGTCCTGTCTGTGTTCATGGGTGATTGGGATGATGACCTTGGGACACTTTGGAAGGAATTATCATCAGGATTGCCATTTAAGTATTCCTCCAAGATATCTCCTCAGAGGACAAATTCAAGGAGGACCACAAAAGCCACAACGTGTTGTAGTCTGATCACCTTTAAAAGAAAAAACTCCAGGCCTGTTTGAGGACCTCCCCATGTCAATCCTTAAAGTGAGCCTGCAGGTCAGCTGCATAAAACCCTGCCCTTGCTTGGTCCTGATGTCTATGATCTTTCTCATTACAAATCTGGCAGACAGGCACACGGCTTATTTCCTTACCCTGTTTCGGGTCAACACAACCATGTATGACAAAGGTGAGTGCATTTTGGGACTACTGTCACTTCCTTAGAAAGGCCTCTGACAGAGGCAGGAATGAAGGCAAGGATTAGTGTTTCAGAAGCAGCGATCTCTTTCCTCTCACATGTTTCACCCTAAATCCATCCCGTCTGACTTGCAGAAGCAAAAAAAAGATCGGGTCTAAGCTGTAAGGCCAAGGGAGGCCCAACCTTCTGCATAGTATAGGATAGGCGATAATGTCCTTGCCCCTCTCACCCAGTAAATCTCTGTGCCAAGCCAAGCATTCAAGCTTATGCAGAGACATTTTTTATAAGACTGGCTTTTGCCTTTATGGTATTGTTTACTTTAGAACTACTGTTATAGAGTAACTTAATATACAATTACGCTCAATCATCTAGGTCACTGATTTAAGCAGAACTTTGGCTACTTGTAGAAACCCTACAAGCACCCAGACTGACTAATTCTTTGCTCTCCATTTTATTCAATTTAGAGATCCTGGCTTTGTTATAACTGTCATCGCCCACACATTTTTATGGTAGTCATTTTTGTTTTGGTTATCCAGTGGATGGTATGGGGCAAATTACAGCGTCTGCACTACCTGGACTGAGGAAATCGTTGTGATGACCTTTAACAGTCACGGCTCAAACGCCCTGCCGCTTCCACAGAGCAGCCTGAGTTTGCTTCATGTCCCTACATACTGGGCCAGCCCTTCATTTTTATATCATTGTGATACATTTTCTTTACCTGTCATTCCACCAAGCTACTCAGAGAGGCATGTCTTTACCATGTAATATTTGTGGCCAGCAAAAATTAATAAGATCATCAGGTTTCCAACCATTGTACTACCTGCACTGTTATGTGTTCACTACTTTACAAAGCATGACCCACCTTGCTTCCCACTTCTGTAGACATGGAAATGATTCCTTTAAATGTCCTCCCCTTATAAAAGTGGATCACTTCACTGTATTTATTTCCCTTGTAAATACATAGCTCACTCTGTAATATCAACTCTTGTGCATTTATTATTCCATCATATTCATTTTATATAAATTTAAGTTCCTCCTCACTTCCTCTGCAGCAAGGAGATCAATGCAGTACCTGACAATTTTTTTACATCTGTGTATTCATTTGTATATCACTTTAGTAGATTCACTCTCCCATAAGAAGTTAACTGGTAGATCACTCCATTATGTTAACTCACTGCATAAATAAAGACTTTATCATGTGCTTCTTTCTTCATAGTAGAACAGCGATTCTTTAGAAAACTGCAGCCAGTTTTGCAGGACTTTGAACAAGACCTGTACATTCTGCAGCTCCCCAGCTCCTCTCCCTCTTTACCTGCTTTTGCTGTCTTCGTCCTTTTTTCTTTTTTTTTCTTTTTTTTCTCTTTCTCCTTAACTTTCCCTTGCTGGTTGCCTGTTTGCGTTTGCTTGGTTGGTTTTGTTCACCTCACAGCTTTGCTAAGAATTTAAATGAGGGCTGAGAATGGCAGCAGAAATGGGGATCTGGACCCGAAAAATAACTTTCGTGCCATCTCTGAGCTGGTCCCTCCATTTCATTTAAAATCCCTGACCTGTTTGAGCGGGCTCAATGATGGCACTCACTGAGGAGTCAGCCGTCCGTGTTGCACTGTGCTTCACCACGTGTGAGTCACCCCCTTCCCTTTGCTGCTACTCCTCCACATCAGCGGATGTGTCCGTTCCTCCACAGCACACAACAAAAGTGGAGCAGATGAAAGCATTTTATTCCACTTCTTCTTTCTACCTCTCTGCCTGCTTCTCCAAACCTGCCTTAAGCTCAGTCCAGTACAAGCACACTCCTGAATATAGATCTCTGTTATATAGACCTGGATCTGGGTTAATATAGATCGACTAAATATATTTCACATCCTCTTCCATAATCATAGTGCATCCTAACGTACGTGCTGACCTAAGGAGAGTCGCAAACTACCACCCAGTTTGAAGAAAGAATAAGATGATATAAACCCTGTACTTAACTCTGCAAGGAAAGAGAGGGATGTTTCATCACTTCAACAAGCTCTAACAGCGCCAAAGACAAAACAACCAGAAAAGGGTTAAAAGTAAGCAACCAAAGAAAAGCACCAAAATCAAGCAACCAAACAAAAACCCCAGTCCTTACATGTCTCTCAAGGGCTGCGCACAGTCTGCCCAGGATTATCTTTTATCCCAAGTTTAGTATGTGCTCCCTTGTGTCTCCTTCTTGCTCCGTGAAAGGTCATATGGCAGCAGGATGCCATCTCCGCAGTCTCCCTCTTCTCCAAGTTTAGGTCCAATGATTTCAGCGTGTTTCAGACACAGATCATTCTAAATTCTCTGAGATCTGAGGAAATGCAATACTTGCACTTCTTTATAGGTTGGAAACTGTCAAGGAAAGGTCTGCTCTGCTGCAAATTCTACAAATACTGAACTATGCTTTTGCTGATTATAACACGAAAATTGTAGTCACTCATACTGTATTTGGCTTAGTTTAGTTCGCACCGTTGCAGCTTGACAATGTGATATTTCCACACCTGAAATTCCGACAATCTTCTTGTTTGTTTGCTTTTTAGCCCTTAGCAATCCCTCACAGGTTGAGGTAAAAGGTACAGGATTAGCATTTTGATTCAATTCAGACAAGTACCAGAGAGTCTGAGGAAGAGCAACATACTCACAGGGAGTCATTAGTCTTATCGGTTAAAGTTTTAGAATGCTTTGAAGCAGTACTGAGAACATTGCACTAAAACTGGGAAGGGTTTTTTCTGATCTCTTTCCTTTAAAGCCTACATGCGTACAGAATCAACAGGCAACATGTGGAAAGCCAGAAGCATTCCTGTCCCTTTAGCCTTTTAACCAGGCAGTGGGCATAAAAGAGGGTCCTAGGCAGCACTTGAAGCCTGCTACCTGTTCTCTTTCTCTAGCTGTTTGCAGCTGATTATTTCTCAAGTAGCCACTTCTGTTGGTGGGTAATCTCTGCCTTTCCCGTCCATGCCACGACAAAGTAAACAAACAAAAAAACAAACAAGCAAAACCCACCAAGAAATGCCGTCAGGAACCCCACCCGGTTTTTTGTGGTTTTTTAGCCGAGTGATCTGCCTTGTGCTGTGTTTTCAAAGCAGCATTCTGCATTGTTCACAGAGATAACCAAGTAACCTGCTCAGTGCAGGAACAGGGAAAGGAGTGGAGCTGTCCCTGCGAACCAGACGAGCAGAGCTCTTGCGTGCAAGGTGTGCCGAAGTGCCACACAGCAATCAGAGCCCTCAAAGGCCACCGCGTCCCCGACGTGGAGCCCCCGGTCCATGCACGGAGTTAAAGAGAGCAAAGAGAGGAAGGCAGAAAACCAAAACAGCAGGTCCGTGTGGCTTTGTCTGGAGAGGGAGTTAAAAAAAACAAACGGAAACCAACAACCTACAAAAGACAAACATTCTACTAAAAAACTACAAGGCAAGTTCAAGCACTGGGGCCCTCACAGCAGGAAACTTGTCACATGGGTAACATCATGAAATTTTACTGCAAAATATCCTTTTTTTTTTCTTATTTGAAAAGACAAATTATTAGCATTTTTAAACAATTTCAATATGTTTAATGGCTGAAAGTTAAGCTCAAACTGTTCCGCTTACTGAATAAAGTGCTAGGTCTGTAAACAGGAATCTTAAGTTACCCCAAGAGTACACTCATTTTAAATTTTACTTGAAAGCGGGATGTACGTTTATTACAATTTCAAACAAAATGCTAATGCCATTAAACAAATGAGGTTTAGGCAAATTAACTGCATTTTAATATTCTGAAAGCCTATGATATAGGACATTGTGTTACGAAACATTGGCTAGAAGTATCAGTTGCAAGTGGGATTTTCATTGCTGTGAATCTCAGGAGAATATTTGTAATTAGTATCATTTGCCTAATACTTCAGGTTAATTAGAATATTTAATTGAATAGCTGTAATCTTCAGAGATGACTATATTATGATCAAATTAGTACCATCACAGCACACGCTGATCACTGCTGCAGCCTGCCTCACTTCTGCTAGCTATTCAGCCCTCTGGAGCGTTCAGCAACATAAGAAAAAATCTGTTTCTTACACTTTTGAATTTTAATGATCCATTTGAACTCTGCCATCAACATTTAATTATTCCGGAAAAAAAAAAGTCCCAACCATGGCTCCCATATGGCATGTTGGCAAATACACTTGCCCACATTGGAGTCTGCACCTCTCCAGCAGCTCTGTGAAGAGATTTGGCTTTTTTTCTTTGAATGCAAGAAGGCCTTTTTTAATAGTGTTTGCAAATACAGACCATATGAAGCTTCACAGAAAAGGTTACTAGGATACTATTGAAACACTATTAGGAACAGATGAATTGATTTTTAGAATGTTACAATGGATTTAATCCTGTAATTTCTACTACTGGACTTTTGTATTGTGTCCAAAAGGTTTGAAGGAGTCAGGTGCCTCTGTAACCAAACCTTGTTAGCTAGAAATGCAATTAATTTTGGGAAGAGAAGGGTAAAGGAGAGGTAGAATGGATGGAGTGTGCATACTAAAGTCTTTGCAGCCAAATCACAGATGCTGAGATCCTGACCTAACCAGTTGGTGTTGTTTCTTTTTCTATAAATACATATATTTAACAGCTGCAGATATTCTAGGGGTTAAACAGTCACTGCTTTGGAAGCGCTAGGGCCGAAATCCTGTTACCCTAAACTAGCTAGATCTCCCCACCAAACTCCTACCTCATCGCATAACGGTATCACAAAAAAAAAAAACAAAGTCAAGAGAGTAAGTTGGGCTTGCTACAAAGGACAATGTTTATATATAGGGGTTCCAGGGATCAGAAGAGCTTTCCTCCTTCTCCTCCCCTCCACAAGCTGCTTCAGGGTATGCAGCTGAAGAGGTCAGATCTGTACAATTCTGTACACCAGCAACGTGAAAACTGATACTGGCTTTAAAATTCAGAATGCCCTTTTGAAACTGATGCTATGCTGCAAATTTGTCCACAAAGAATTATCATCACCTTGGGGGAGGAGAGGAAGAGAGATCAATTTTAAGGGAAATGCTTTAGCCTGCTCTCTGCAAGTGAAGAGAAAAAGAGAAATATTTCTAGTTTTCCACTTGACAGAAACACATTGCTACATTGTACTTACTCTGTGTGGATGTACAGTGTGGTACGTATAGCTGAGACTCAAGGCTCAAATCTCACTGTTGCTGTCCTATAGCAGACAGCAAACTAACCAAGTCTTCACCGTTCTTTGCAGGACCATCTCACCTGTTGACAGACAAGGGCATGAAAGAAGCTTACAAATGTTTCAGGGAACTAAGATGTACATAAGGCAGTGTAAGTAAATCCTGCATGAAAACTTTATCGCTTTCAGTAGGCAGGTAGAGAAAGTCAGCACAATCAGTTTGATTAAAAACAAAATAGAAACAATTTTCAAGAATGCTTTCTGAAAACATTCTCCATTCAGGTAAAGAGCATATCTTTGCCTTGAAATTTTGAATGGGCTTTGATTTACTGCATTGCAAGCATAGGATTTTATTTATGCATAAATATTTATTCTTGCACTTACAAATAGTCATTTATACATTGAAAAATTGTAAGAAATGCAAAACTGTTCAGTTTCATTACGAAAAACATTTACATTTGTCTCATCCTCTCTCAGAAAATTTGCCTGGTTTCAAGTTTGCTGTGAGGTATGAAAATCCTTGAATCATGGTTAGTTTAGCATTCTGTTAAAAATATGTTGCTCACCTTTGGTGTCCAATAGATGTTTCATCCATAGCCAGTAAAAGTCAATTAGGTATAAAAAGGTAGCCTTGTGAAATCATTGCCATTAAATTGAAAATTATAAAAGCTACAAATCCTACATTTAAAAATGAATCTTTAGGTTTTACTCATCCGTTGTATTTTTTATTTTTAAAAACTAAGCTGGAAAATATGTTTAATTTTCAGAAAAGGAAAAGCTTTCTGTCTGGGCTAAATTTATCTTCTAATAAATAATGACAAAAATATTAGTCAGTATTAGACAATAATATAGTCTTCCTCAAAACTAAAACACATTGAAACAGGGCAAAGAAAGAAGTGGTAATCCTAGGAAGCGCGGTTTATTATCTAAGCTTTTATTTTCATCCATCTCCCAAATGATGATTTAATATCCATTCTTAATATGCAGTTTAAAAAGCACCTTGAGAATTCACTTTAATGGCTAGAGTACTGCGTAATTGTGGGCTTTCTTGTAAGGAAGCTTGCAAAATTGCTGATTACAGAAAGAGATGAAGAGTGTTGTAAGTACCCAGACCTATATATTGTGCTGCCATGAAAATTGGTCTTAAAAACCTCCTCACAAAACCTGCTTTAATGTTCTGGATCCAATGCTGTATTTTCTTTTTTTTTTTCTTCTTTTTTTAAATATATATATGTCTTAAAATATATATTTACTTCTGCATTTTGCAAGCATCTGCTCCCAGCAGCTATAAGCAATCACTAATCTTGAATAGCAGCATGGTGATGTACTCTTTACTTCAGAGAGGTGCTCCCTGAACATGAAAAACTCCTTTAGAACTAAAAAATCTGCTCCACTAATTGTAGAACAAATTTTCAACAGCCTTCTTTGAAAATCCCAGCTCTAAGTATTCTCCCATCTATTAAACAGATGGCAGATAAGATTGTAAACATATTTGCTTCATATTGAATAGATAGTTTCTGGCATAATACTAATTAACAAATTAAATGACTGACTTTCTGCATCACATTAGAGTTAAAACCACTTTGTAAGTTTGTCTTTGGTAGTTATTTACTTTGACAATAGCGTGCAGTGAAAAACTGTTAAATGTTTTCTTAGCAACATTATGCATCGAGTAGTTTTCTTTTTTAAAACTCTATATTTTATTATAATTCATTTGACTTTCATTACAGTCACTCATTACAAAATGTATGTGCATTTAATCCATTTCCAAGGGCTGCACGTTTTTCCAATCCCATTCTGTATCACAATGATAATGTCTTTGGTCTATGCGAGTATGCATGAAATTTAGGCATTGTCTTTCCTCATTTTCTGATAGTTTAGCATGGACTGTTCGAAAAGGAGGAAAGCTCACAAAATGCTAACAGTGGCAGACAAGAATATGGAGAAGGTTTCATTTTCCTCCCTTTAAAGAATTTGCATTGTGATTATCTGTTTTATTGTAGTTACAAATAGGATCATCTCCATGATGATGGCACGCTATGCTACGAGTTGAGATTAATATATATCTTCTTTGTTCTCTGCATTAATTCATGTAGAGACCTGGCCACACCAGAAATTCTAATTCCAATTTTCCTTTCCGCTAAGCTATCATCAAAGCAGAGAAACGAACTGCATTTCCCTTTTTGGTTTTGGAAAAACTAACATCAAGAAACAAAGTGTTTACTTTCAAAACCAAACTTTTCATCTGTTGAAAATAATCTGGTGAAAATAATCTTTTCATGGTCCAATTGTAAATATATACAAAGTGGTTGCAGAACTCATAAAAGAATGGCAATTTTCAAACTTTCTTTCAGGTGAATTTGCTGTTGTCTCCATCTTCAAACAGAACAAACCAAATACCTGAAACAAAATATAGCATTTTTAAACTTTGGAACTCACAGTAAAATTTCTTCAAGAACACAGCTGTAAATGCTGAAATAGGTCAAATTCAATTAACTTCCTTTAGAGGTATAATAAAAGTAAACAGTTATATGAATAAGGTGATTAATTCATATAAGTTACAGCTGATGCCCAATGTTATTCAAAGATTAAAATACACCTTAGAAGGCAAAGATGATAGACATCTCTTCCCCCTGCTCTCCCCCTCCTCTTACAGCAGCTAGCAGCAGAAAAAAACAGGATTTTTTTCAAATAACCAGAGCATTTCTGTAGTGGGGTTGAAAAGCATTCATTCTTCAAGTCCAAAACTTCTTCCAGGAAAAGCTTGGTATAATTTTAAAAAAACAGAATTAAACCAACACCTATATATATATATTACTGTGAGAAGGCTTTGAAATTATTAGCATTGTTTTCTTCTGCTCTTTTCAAAAACATAAACTACCTATGTTGACATGTAAATCCAATTAAAATATACCTGAAAATGGCCAAAATTAAAATGAAACCTTTGAAAATTATTGGAAAAAATACTCTAGTCAGCTGTTATCTAAAGGTGCTTTTTCTTCATGACCTATTTTTAAGAATTCAACTTCTCATCCTGTCTGAGTATGACAAAACTCTGATATCTTAGCAAGTCCCACACATCAGAAATCTCTTTTCTCAGTCACTGTGGTTATTAGTTATATTATGGGCAATAATATTTTAAATTTCATGTTAATATTTCCATTATTTCACATTATGTTTAGTAATCCAGTTGTTCTAAGTAGATTGTGGTGTATTCTGAGTTTTAGAGTTATCTTTGTTCTCTTCTATATCATGCTAAGAAAAACTAAAAGCTGAAATTTTCCAAACAATGTAATAGTTTCAGCCAAACATCTTTCAGTCAAATCACTAGCCCTGTTTTCAATGATCAGATATATGCTCCCAGGAATAACCATAAATTTATTACCTACAACTACAGCTCTGATTTTTCTGTTGGTGGCTTAAACAAAGTGTTGTAAATCATCCTATTTGACTTTCCTACTGGAAAAGAAATCAAGCACGTGGGTATTTCTCCTGTAGCTTCAGACATGGTATTGCATTGGCTTATCCACCAAATCAACAGAGTTTTTCTGAAAAGTTACAAAGCATTGAGGTTCAGCTCCCTTCCATATTTCTTTTCCAGAACAAAATCAGGAAAAATTAATTTCATCTGGCTGCTGTACAAATTCATACCCGTTAGAAAGCTTTATGATCATGTGGTGTAGTCTCTGTAACAACGACACTGCATACACAGTGCGGCATCATTGCAGAGACTCTGTCTGAAATCCCAGAGGCATTTTGCTTGTGGTAGTTCAGAATCAAATGCTCAATGTGTGAACAGTTGTGGGTGAAAAATCAATCTACATTTTGATCTTTAAGACTAATTTGGGTTGGGAACCTAAATTCCTCCATGTGAGGTATCTTGTCCAACTTCCTGCGCAAAGTAAGGATCACTTCCAAATTATAACTTATTTGCCACGACCTCATATAATCAAGTTTTGAATATCCCAAAGACGAAGATTTCACAACTTCCCAGGGCAGCCTGTGGCATTGCTTAACCCCTCTTACAGTGTAAAATTGTTTTCTTCTACCTAAATGGAATTTCCCTTGCTACAATTGCCTTGAGTTGCTGAATATGCTTCTGCTAATGCAGCCCAGTATGATATGGGTCTCTTTCCTGCCCTGAGAAAATAAAGAATGTCCAGTTTGCTGCTCAAGACCTTCAAATCCTTTTCTGCAAAACAGTTTTCTAGCCAGCCTGCACCCATCATGTAGTATCGCCTGGAGTTAAGTCTGTCGCAAGTGCAGGACTTTCTCTTTTTTGAACTTCTTCAAGTTCATGTAGCTCCATTCTTCCATTCTGTCCAAGTCTGTCTTGCAGGCAGTCCTGTCCTCCAGTTATCCACTACTTCCTTGATTTAAAGTCTTTTATGAAGTTTTCTGCCCTGTTGTCCAGGTCACAGGTGAAGACATTAAACAGCATCAGTCCCAGTATTGATGTCTGAGGAACACCACTGTTAACCGGACACCAACTACACTCTGAATCATTGGCCCATACTTTTTGATCCTGATGGCTGAGCCACCTTTCCATGCCCCCATGCCTTTATACTCTATTGTCTCCCCAGTTCAGCTAGAAGGAGACTGTGTCAAAAGCCTTGCTAAACTCAAGAAAAACAACTACTTCTACCCTCCCCTTATCTACAGAACCAGTCAGAGAAGGCAGCGAGATTGGTCAAGTACCATTTGTCCATGCTAATAAATGCTGACTGTTCCTATTCCTTCCTCGTCCTTCAGGTGCCTGAACACAGCTGTCATGAGGACTTCCTCCACAATCTTTCCAGGGCTAAGATTTCCTGGCCTGCCATTCCCTGAATTTACCTTTCTACCTTAAAAGTGGACGTAACATATCTTTTTTCTACTGAAAGCCACAGCCTTTCAATAATGATATAGAATGACTTTACAATGACATTGGGAATCTGCTTCAGCACCACTGGATGCATCTCATCCAGTCCTACAGATATGTCCAATTTACGGTGCAGTCCCAAAAAGTGCTGGGTTCGGCTGGGATAGGAATAATTTTCATAAGAAGCCATTTGGGCTGGTCTAAACTAGCCAATCGAATGGGATATTTGATACCATATGACGCCATGCTCAGTATTTGAGTGGGGGAGCTGGCTGGAGGAGGGTGATTTGCTACTTGGGAGCGAGCTGAGCTTCAGGCAGTAAGAAAACTGCACTCTGTATATTCTTTTTATCAGCTTTCTTGATGTTATTTTCTTCTCCCTCTGGGGTTCTGTTAAATTGTTTTTATCCCAATATGCCAACCCACAAGTTTTCGACTTTTCCTTCTGATTCTCCTCCCCATCCTGCCGGGGGGGGGTGCGGCGCAGAGAGGTGAGTGAGAGAGCAACCACGTCGTTCTTTGTTGCCGGCTGGGGCTAAACCATAACAGAGGCCTAAAAGGAGATGTACCATCCCAAGACACAGAGGAATTCTCAGTTTTTTCCATGCGACACATCATTTTTGTGACCCTCCACATTCTTTAGTGGGCCTGTGTTTTCACAGAATCACAGAATCACAGAATAGTAGGGGTTGGAAGGGACCTCTGTGGGTCATCTAGTCCAACCCCACTGCCGAAGCAGGGTCACCTACAGCAAGCTGCACAGGACCTTGTCCAGGTGGGTCTTGAATATCTCCAGAGAAGGAGACTCCACAACCTCCCTGGGCAGCCTGTTCCAGTGCTCCGTCACCCTCAGAGGGAAGAAGTTCTTCCTCATGTTCAGACGGAACTTCCTCTGCTTCAGTTTGTGCCCATTGCCCCTTGTCCTGTCACTGGGCACCACTGAAAAGAGCTTGGCCCCATCCTCCTGACACCCACCCCTCAGATATTTGTAAGCATTTATTAGGTCCCCTCTCAGCCTTCTCTTCTTCAGGCTGAACAAGCCCAGTTCCCTCAACCTCTCCTCGTAGGGGAGATGTTCCAGTCCCCTCATCATCCTCGTAGCCCTCCGCTGGACTCTCTCCAGTAGCTCTTCATCTTTCTTGAACTGGGGAGCCCAGAACTGGACACAGTACTCTAGATGAGGCCTCACCAGGGCACAGTAGAGGGGAAGGAGAACCTCCCTCGTCCTGCTGGCCACACTCTTCTTGATGCACCCCAGGATCCCATTGGCTTTCTTGGCAGCCAGGGCACACTGCTGGCTCATGGTTAACCTGTCATCCACCAGGACGCCCAGGTCCCTCTCCGCAGAGCTGCTCTGCAGCAGGTCCACCCCAAGCCTGTACTGGTGCATGAGGTTGTTCCTCCCCAGGTGCAGGACCCTGCATTTGCCCGTATTGAACCTCATCAGGTTCCTCTCTGCCCAGCTTTCCAGCCTATCCAGGTCACGCTGAATGGCAGCACAGCCTTCTGGTGTATCTACCACACCTCTCAGTTTGGTGTCATCAGCAGACTTGCTGAGGGTACATTCTAACTCTTCATCCAGGTCGTTGATGAAGAAGTTAAACAAGACTGGGCCCAGTACTGACCCCTGGGGGACACCACTTGTCACCAGCCTCCAACTAGACTCAGCGCCGCTGATGACAACCCTCTGAGTTCTGCCATTCAGCCAGTTCTCTATCCACTTCACCAACCACTCATCCAGCCCACACTTCCTCAGCTCCCCTAGGAGGATATCATGGGACACTGTGTCGAAAGCCTTGCTGAAGTCAAGGTAGACAACATCCACGGCTCTCCCTTCCTTAGTCTCCTGAGGAACCTAAAGCAGCCCTTACCTTTCCCAGTTCCAACTCCAGCCAAGGTATGGCCATCCAAATTGCAT
Source organism: Opisthocomus hoazin (assembly GCF_030867145.1). NCBI lineage: Eukaryota > Metazoa > Chordata > Aves > Opisthocomiformes > Opisthocomidae > Opisthocomus > Opisthocomus hoazin. The sequence goes on along the minus strand of NC_134416.1, from coordinate 91,588,357 downwards.
TGCTACAGGCACACAGGATGTTTCTGTATTCCTCCCAGGTAGCCTGTCCCCACTTCTACCACCCACACACATCCATTTGCATCTGACTTCAGCTATGATCAGTGCTTCCGAATAAAAAATAATACATAGCCTAAAAGAAGGAAAGAAAAAGAGAAAAAAAAGGATTTTTTTAAGTAACTTCGGTCTTTTCCGTCTGGCTTCTGTAGTTTTCTGGTGCCAGCTTGAAGCCTTTGATAAGTCTTAGAATGGTCAATGCAAATTGTTCTGTGGCACTCAAAGTAGTTGTTTATTTGCACCTTTTAAGATAAGGTTATTCAATGAGAAAAACTGAATTTAGTTTATTGTCAAATAGTTCTCAGATATGGACAAGAAAGATCAGGTGGTAAAACTAGCACAGAACTTACGCAGAAATTCCTGTCTTGTATGGGCTATGCGGTCCTGTTTAGAATGGATCCAAGCTTCTATACAGCCTATGTAAGCCTGTATGAGTTTATAATATACAAAAGTCTGATGTATGGCTGGAGAAAAATGAAACAGAAATTCCTGGTATACATCAAAATACATCCCCTAACAGTCTGTTAGTTAAAGTTCTCCCACTTCTTGTTTTCTGTTTTGCTTACAGTTAATTTTTATATGACTGGGGGCTTGTAGAAAATCATGTAAAATCATGTGGAACACAGTCTTACATCAGATGGAAATGACTCAGGTGACTTGTGTTTACCATATTCGCTCTACGAATAACATTTGATGTACAAAAAAGATTAAAATACTGAAGGCCCATGGTTCAGGTTGCAAGAATGAGCCCTCAAAATGCAGCATGCAGAGTATTTGACTCTGTTTCAGTTGCTTGTATGTGGAGCAGTATATTCTTCAACGGTGTGGTCATTTACTTTTTTTTCTACAAGACCTAGAATAAACAATGAGAAGATACTTAATATGTTACTCCCCTGTCTGAATGCAACTCCCAAATGTTATTTCATATGTCACCCCTGAAGACAGAATCACTTATTACCTCTTTGGATTTTCTCATAGCAATGGTATATGAATTGTTCTTTGAGATTCATTAACTTCTTGAGACGCATGGTTCTTTATTATTTCAATTCTACATATAGATAGCTAATGCTCAACAAGATGAAGCTAGAGTGAGATAATGTACTGATTTTAGTGCCTTGATTTAAGATGCAGAGCACCTAAAATTATCAGTTCTAGGCACAGCTGTACTCAAGTATCATTATTCACAGTTTCATGTTGTCCTCTGAAAAGAAGGACAATACCTTTAATGTCTCCTTGGAAAACGTATTTCAGGTGACTGGCTTGCATCATGTGGAAACTGTAGCACCAGCAGAGTCTAGTCCTATATGGTAGTCCTCAGTTTACTCATTAGAGCTAGTCATGTCATCTAAAAATAACAGAGGTGAGAAGACAGCCTCTTCCATCAGGTCCTCCTGATTCAGAAGGCCAAGATCCAGAAGAAAGAATAATTCATGGCTGCACCAAGTTCTCACATATGCAAGGAAGCTGAATTATAGTTGCACAGACAGCCGTTAGTTCTAAGTTTTACTGCTTTGAAAAGCATACCTTGAAAACCTCATAATATTTGAAGCAGATTGTATGCGAAATTACAATTTGAAACAAAAAAAAACCCATTCTGTCTTGTGCTACTGTTAACAAAACACTGATCTTCAGCAGGACAGAATTTCTACTTCCATTGCTTCTAAGTTACAGACATTTGTAAAAATTTCTCAGTAATATATTTTTTATTTGGATCAGCATTAGAGCAGGATTGGTTTCTTGAGAACATTTGCAGTGACATGATGTGACTCAGAGAGCTTCCACTTTGTTTTCTTGTGGTTTTGGAAAAGAGGTGTAGAGAGGAATTGTCTCACCTTTCCTTGAAATGTGATTTCCTTTTGATCCCTTCTGACCTGTCCTTTCCACACTTCTTGTATCTGTCAATGGTTCCTCACCCTATTTTTTACTCAGTTAGTCAATCTCAGGCTTCGTGCTCTTCATCCCCATGCAGTTTTCTTGCACACACATAGAATCATAGAATAGAATCATAGGTTGGAAAAGACCTCTAAGATCATCCAGTCCAACCGTCAACCCACCACCACCATGACTACTAAATCATGTCCTGAAGTGCCACATCTACATGTTTTTTTGAACATCTCCAGGGATGGTGACTCCACCACTTCCCTGGGCAGCCTGTTCCAATGCTTTACAACTCTTTCAGTGACAAAATTTTTTCTAATATCCAATCTAAAGCTCCCCTGACATAACTATCACTAGTTACTTGGGAGAGGAGACCAACACCCACCTCACTACAACCACCTTTCAGGTAGTGCAGAGAGTGATACAGTCTTCCCTCAGCCTCCTCTTCTCTAGACTAAAAAATCCCAGTTCCCTCAGCTGCTCCTCAGAAGACTTGTTCTCTAGACCCTTAACCAGCTTTTTTTGCCCTTCTCTGGACACGCTCCAGCAATTCAATGTCCTTCTCGTAGTGAGGGGCCCAGAACTGAACACAGTGTTTAAGTTGCAGCCTCACCAGTGCCGAGTACAGGGGCACGATCACCTCCCTACTCCTGCTGGCCAACTATTCCTGATCCAAGCCAGGATGCCGTTGGCCTTCTTGGCCACCTGGGCACACTGCCGGCTCATGTTCAGCCAGCTGTTAGCCAGCACCCCCAGGTCCTTTTCCACCAGGCAGCTTTTCCCACCACTCTTCTCATTCCTTCAAGTTATTCCATTCCATATATTATCCCACAACTGACCTGCTCCTTCTTCTACTCATCTGCAAGCTTCCAGGTCACATCTCTGAGCCATCTTTCTTTTCTCATTGGCTTCCTCCCTTGTGCAAATATTATCCTCTCCCTCAAATTGCTTATTGCAAACTCTACCCTGTCCATGCCAGTTCTCCCATTCATTGCTGGCACAGGATTAACATATCTAATCCTGAAGCCCAGTGTCCTTCCTTAGATAGCCCTTGCTTCTACCTGCCCCCAACCAAAAACATCCAGCTCCACTTTGAAAACTTGCATGCATCTTGTTTGCTGGAAACTAGCAAATACAATGTCTGTGGTCAAGTTTAATTATTATAAAAAGAGTACATGGGGTAACATACTGTACACTCTATACTGATCGATCTCTTTGTATTTATGATGCTAATCTTGCAAAGCACTTATAAAGATGCTTAACTCTTAGCATTCTAAACAGTCAGTAGAAGTAGACAGCTAAGGTCTATGGTAAATAATATTTCTCTTCAGATGTTCAGCTGTAAAATACTTAAAATAGAACATTTCAAAAATATTTTTAAATGTTAAATTAAGCCCCACAGAATTTCCAGTCCATTATACCAGTTTACCATACATTTATATATCATGGAGTGTAAAGGAGTTTTATATATATATGTTTATATTTTCTGTTTGTGTACATGTGGTCCCAAAGCATCGTACAAGTCATTACTTCAATGAAAAGCATGTTCCAAAAACAACAGCTTAAAAATGTTTTAAGTAAATAATGTAAATTTTTTGCAGATATGTATATTAAGTGCAGGCAAAAATAGAAAAACACCACGCAGATTCAGACTCATTTCTGATGACTGAAATGTGTTGTTAAAAACAAGTAAAACATATATTAAAGTTGTTATGATACATCTGGACCTTGTTTAAATGCTTCCCAACCAAAATGTTTTCAGAGACAAATTGCCCAGCAAGATTCACAGCCCAAACTCTGAAGTCAGCAAGAGAGGTCAGCTCACTCAGGCCACAGTTTACAGAAGATTGCAACATGGTGGATGTGTAGTTCTGAACAGCACTTCTTCATCTGTTCAGGTTTTTCTGTCAGTCCTGTAGGCTGAATACTCTTACTTTTAGCTGTTTCCATACAGGCAGGTCTCGTGGCATGCAAGTGGCTGGGAGATTATAGGAAAGCGGGACTACTTTGTGGATAACTTCAGCTGCATACCTTCGATACCCAGATCTGCCGTGATCCTAATCCAGATGATGCGACCGAGTCATCATTGATTACTCCACTACTTCTACTTTTTTTTTTTTTTTTGAGACGCTTCAGCCACTGGTGGGGCTACTTTTGCGTAAGGTCTTGGCTCACGTGTCTAACGTATCTAGCTACAGATAGGAAAAAAATTCCTGGCAAGATCGCTTGGCTTTTTTCACCTTTTAAGCACCTTTGCAAATCTGTCTGTCAGGTCTCAATGACACAAAACATATAGCATGAGCAGGCCCATTTACTTTCAGTGCAACAATAAAGTTTGTTTTAAGTCTCATTGGAATTAATCATAGGCATAAGTGTATTGGCTGGACGAGAATGGATTGTTGAATTATTTTAAATACATTTTGGTAATGAATCTAATCATGCTGTTGCTCTGCACATGTGGGAGGGAGTCAATGTGTAGGTAAGACTGTTCAACTGAGGCAGAGTTTTGACTCATTAGCTCTTTCAGAAAGCACCTCTCTTTCGCTTTGCATTGTTCATTTAGACAGAACCGAGCATCTGAACATGCAACAACCAGTGATGTAGCACATTGACAACATAAGGCTTCCCTAGAGGGGGGAGCAAACTCATTAGTCTTTCTGCTATGGTCACTGTTACAAGGTGAAGGACCTTTCAAGAACCTTCCTTCCTTTTGTTTCTTCCCCCAGCCCCCATCTCTAGATCAAAAATATCAAGCAATGATTCCCTTTCCACAGCCCCCATATACAACATTTCTTACTATGTTTAATGAGTATGTGAAATTTGTAGTTCCATAAACCAACAAATAATATTTATTCATACTACTGTAAACAGCAGTCACCTATTAACATATTAAATGACTTTTAAAAACTCAATACTTCAATCTAAATTAAGAATTAGACAACTCAGTAAAGTTTATCTCTTAAACGTTATGAAGTATTAATTTCTCTTCTTACAAGCTGAATAAAAACTAAGTTAGTGCAGGGAAAAAAGAAGATATTTACTCAGTAGATACTTACCCAGTATTGTGTGTCACCTCTCCTTATGATTTTCAATTTAAAAAAAAACCACTATTTATGGCATATTTTATTGACATAGATGTGACAAAATAACAAAATCTATGTGACACAAAATAAATAAAATGCAAAAAACACTAGAAGCTTTGATATTTAATATGTCGCAGAGTCGATTTCCAAGTTTGAAAATGTCTTGTTCAACTTCACAAATACAGAATTTATTTTGAAAATAAAATAAGTTTTATTTATAAAGCCCCAGGAACTGGAAAAGTTCTGTAGCAAATTGATCTTTTGTTTGTTTTAATAGAAGAGGGTTCTATTGTTTATGCATTCAGTATATTGGAGAAAGGGAAATTCTGCCTGGCACTTGAAAATGCTTTCACACATTGCCCACCCAGACATGAACCAGACATTGCTCCTAATTGAACAGCAAAGTTTTGCATTGATTTCAGTGTGCTTTATTTATTATCCTTTGTACATAAAATAACATTGTGTATGGATATTGGATAGGAAATTCTTTCCGGTCTTTAGAAATCATAAACAAAACCTTTAGTAAGAGCCAGAGGCTGTGATAGATAATGAGGTGAGGCAGAGGAATCTAATTCTTCATGGGCTTATAGCACTTTACAGCACCATGGACTCTCGGCTTCTGCGTGAAGAGTACATGCCACGTTGGGCTTGTTGACTACCTGTATCTGTACTAAATTATTCTGAAAGAAGCACCCTACAGTTTCTGTAGTTTAGAAAAGTCCGAAAAAATGTTTGAGAATAAAAGTGAACCTCTGTAACTTGTGATGTTCTTCCTTCATCAAATTGAAAATAGTTCAAGATTTGCCAGAATTTCTCTTGGATACGTGGAGATGAGTCTGATAGGAAGAGTCTGGATTTCAGGGATGATTAAATACAGTAAGAAAGAGACTGAACTCTGCCACTAGAATTACAGAAATGAATCCTGCACCCTTTGGAATAACAAGGGAAATTGTAAGCTCTCAAGAAATGAGTAACCTTTGAACAGAAACGAGGTGTTTCTGCGCAGTGTTGTCTTCATGCTCTGAGCTGTTTAAATGCAAGATGCCCTCAGCATCCGCATGGAAACTATGCAGAAACCTTGAAAAATGGGACGCATTTAGTTCAAGTATTACCTGATAAAATGTGTCCACGAGAAATGCCTTAAATTTGGACATAGGAAGTTACACCTGTTTAACTACAGGCATAATTTTATTTATTTGTTTGCGTATTCTTTCCCCCTCCTAGTTCAAATTCCTGCACTTACCTCGCTGTTACAAGAAGGGAAGATGTGCACTACCTGCACAGTAGTAGCTGAAGGCATATACAGAACAAGTATAGAACATGACTGTCTTCCTTTAGAAGGCCACTGGGAATATACTATCCAGTCAGACCTCCTATTTCACATTTGGAAAACCAAATGCTTTTCTTTCCTGGTGTGAACATTACCACTATTTGGCTGTTGTGCAAAGTGTGTAGCAGTTGCCAGTCTTTAGCTCATCAACACACATCCATGTCTTCCACAACAATAATAACAACTCTTCTTCCTCTTCCTACCTGGAGAGAAGATCTTTCTCAGAGCACAGTATGTCACACAAAATAGTAACAGAAATAAAATATAAGTAATGTAAGAACAAGAATCTTCATGGTAATCATTATTACAAACACTTTATCTGATATTTACTCGATTTCTCATCAAATATCTCTTGGTTTATATTGTTTGTATATAGATGTTTGATTTCATTTTATAACATTATTGAAAGTAGAAATAATCTTAACGATGTAATTCCTAGGTTATGAACACCATAGTGCTCATCTATGTGGAATTGCTTCTGATCAGAGTAACTTTATGAATGCTAGCAGGGCTACTGTTGTAAGTGTGAAGATTCCTTGTCAAATGACACTTAGGCATATTTTTTTCATAAATAAGGCATAACACCAATTTTTTAGACAATGAAAAAAAGAAACACATTACTGAGAGGAGGCACGGTTGACTTTTTTTTTTTGTCTTGGTTTGATTTCTTCCTAAAATTCTATTCAAGAGTACACTTTGTATGAGGGAAGAAGACTTGGTCCTTTGTGTCAAAATTATTCTCAAAAATGGATATACGTAAAACTGTAACATCTTTGATAGGATTCGGCTATCCACACGAGAGTTTCCTATATGTCATTTTTGTGGGAATACTCCAGGCAGCAGGTAAGATTTAACAGAGCTTACACATCCTCCCCCAAGAGTTACAAAACTTTTAATACCATAAACCATTAGGTTGGACTGAGGGCTCTGGCAATGAAACCCAATGAATCAGGAATCAATATGAATCAGTGAATTTGCTTACACAGAAGATGGGAACTGAAAAAGAGATGGGCAAAAGAGTTAGTTCTGGTTTCCATTTGTCAGTCCTAAGACCCAGGGCCTGTTTGCTCATATGTGGCCACACACAAGAGAGGTTAGAAATAACAGCACACTGCAGTAGTATATCTAGGTATTATTCTTTTGTCTCTGGGATAATACACTAAAAAACACAAGCTATCAAAAACAAAATAAAGGGTAGAAATAACATCATGGGTTGAAAAATGTCAGCAGTAGCCTGTGAAATACACCGATTTTGAGTCATGCAAACTGCAGACTTGAAGCAGTGGTTTTCCCACTTCTAGATCCAGAGATTTCAGTTTGGTCTGAGTCTGTCTTGAGTTTCAGCTTCCTATGGATCACAGACTCCAGTCAGGCTCCACAACGTGTTTTGTAACTCTTTAGTTCAGCCGCCAGCTCCCAATGTTCCCCAGGATGATCCCTCCTCCAGGCTCTGACCCACACCCGCCTCTTAGTCAGGACAACTTCATGCTCCTTGTTTTGTCTGAAACAACATGTAAAGCAATGTGTCCCTAAAAGCAAGGCCCACCTCCTGACCAGCTAGTGCAGAAACATGCGAAAGTCATTTGTCACCTGCAGAAAATTGTGGGTCTGTTGGTACTCAATTAGTAATCAATATTGCATCTCTGTTGAACTGGTAAATGTTTCCAGAAGCTAGGGGCTCTCCTGGATGATGTGGGTTTTTTCCTGAATATTTGCTGACTCCTTATGTGATTGTAGCCATATCACAGAATCACAGAATCACAGAATCACAGAAGGGTAGGGTTTGGAAGGGACCTCTGTGGGTTATCTAGTCCAACCCCCCTGCCGAAGCAGGGTCACCTACAGCAGGCTGCACAGGACCTTGTCCAGGCGGGTCTTCAGTATCTCCGGAGAAGGAGACTCCACAACCTCCTTGGGAAACCTGTTCCCGGGGCTTCATCACCCTCAGAGGGAAGAAGTTCTTCCTCATGTTCGGACAGAACTTTCTGTGCTTCAATTTGTGCCCATTGCCCCTTGTCCTGTCACTGGGCATCACTGAAAACAGTCTGGTCCCATCCTCCTGACACCCACCCTTCAGATATTTCTAGGCATTTATAAGGTCCCCTCTCAGCCTTCTCTTCTCCAGGCTAAACAAGCCCAGATCCCTCAGCCTTTCCTCCTATGAGAGATGCTCCAGTCCCCTCATCATCCTTGTAGCCCTATATGTGATGCATAGTCAGCTGTGCATCAGTTTCTACCTATTCAATATAAAAGAAAAAAAGAGCATCTGCTTCAGAGAAATTTGAAACTGAAGCATTTATGTGTAACTGTGAAATAAATCTGGGAGAGAAGAGAAAGACACAATACAGCTAGGACATTCGCTGAAAACCCTTAGCTATGTGGTGGTTGCCTTAGATTCAGAATAAGGACTAAGAGAGTCCTCAAGGAATATGCAACCCAAAGAACTTCTGAGTTGCTCTTTCTTCCACCCCATGAATATTTAATTACTCACACAAACTGTTCATAACAGGACAAACTGAGCAGAGCACACTTGCTGTGTATCATTTCTGGTGTGCGTTTTCAACCATTGAACACCCTCCTTTCCAGCATGGATAGAACGGCTTTTAACTGGAGAATTTTTCATTGAAACTGATAAATTCTCAGAAAATGTATCAAACTATCAATGTTTTTGAACAGATTCTACTTTATGCAAAATACTTAATCTACATAAAAAGACATTTTTAAAATGGCTGAGAAAACTGCATTATTTGATCTCATGGGTGCCATCCAGGAGTCAAAATTTACTATGTATTTTCATCTACATATGTGTAATCCTGAAAAACAGAAAGAATTTTCTTGCTCTTCAATTATTCCATTGTGCTGTGACCCCCTCTATAAATATGGGAAAAAATGTAAAATAAAAAGATATTTTTTAATAATAAAATAAATAGTGCTCAAAACAGGCAGTGAAATATTTTTAGAGAAAAGTTTAAATTTATATTAATAATTTTACACTGCAATTCTTCAAAGTGTCTTTTGTAGCCAATATTTGAAAATGAAATTATTTTATTTCAAAGCATGTACTGTTCAGCTTTTAATATTTCCGTACACATCAATGGCCAAATTTACTGCTTGCTACCCACAGTGTATTTTTTGTTTGCACTGTACTGAATGTACCCCAGTCTATGGAGACATCATGTCCATTTTCAAAGCCTTTGTTCTGGAAATACGCATCACATCTGCTACTGCAATATAATGCTTTCAGTCTATATATGTGTTTTAGCTGAGTAGTACAGACATAATCCTGTTTCTTATTTACAAAACAAAGCATCCATATTGTCTGATTTCAAAATTTGTTCTCCTCCACATTTATTTCAGAAGAATATATACAAGAAAAAGAGCATTTTCTAGTCCATTGTCAAACATTCTTCTTCCTCCAGAAGGTTTATTTGCCATTATTCAGAAGTAAAGAACTTGCTCTTTATTTATTTATTTCACTTAGCAACATTTTTCGTGTAGCAACTAAATGCTGCATTATACATCATTAGTATTGAGAAGTGAATAAGTTTAGTTTTCAGCAGAAAAAAATTTCAACTATGTCAGGTTTACCCAAGTGTTCTGAGAGTGACATGAGAACAGAAGGTTCTTTCTCATGAATTCAGAGATTTTGGAAATTTTAGGTCTCTTATTAGATGACATATGTGGTTGTGATTCCTGTCTTAATAACCTGTTATTTTACCTTGAATGCTACCTTGCATCGGTGAAAGTCTTTCTGAGATTTCAGCCAGTGTGTTAGAAGGACTGTGACGTTATACCTAATATGTGTGACTTCTGCTTTTAAAATCAGTGCACAGAACAACCCTTTCTCCAAAACTCAATTGGTCATAGAATTACTGAACATGACAACAAATATGCTGGTGCCATCTGAAATTTTTGAAAAGTATTTTTAAAAATTTTTTTGAAATTTTTAATACACAGCTAGGGGTTATCTAGGAACCAACCACCACCTATATCCTAAATGGTAAACACGGTCAGGCTTCACTGCAAGCAAAAGGAGCTCATAAGCTTGCAGCAGCTATCTCATCACGTTTTTTAATAAGAATTCATAAATTGATCTATGCTGTCATAGCAGCAAGAGCCATCTTTTTTCCTCATGAAAAAGGAAAAAAAAAATCAGTGTTCAAAGACATCAGATATTCATATCTTACCCTCCAAATCATTTTACAAAAAAAAAATCCCAAAACTTTTCATTGAGTTCTTAGGGAAGAATACTTTTTTATCTCTGAACAATGCTTTTAATCTTCATGGAAAAGAGGAAAAAAAATGATTAAAAGAACCTACCTCAGGGTGAGGAGCAAAATATTTTTTCTTTTGGGAGAGATTAATTTGGGAGGAATGCCATCCTTATTGATTTCCCCAGAATTGCTATTATATTTATTTATTTATTGTGCAGCTAAGAAAACTCGCCGTGGGTATGTTGGATCACCCTCTGTGATGCAGCAGTAGGCATAAAATCAGTGGCTCTCTGTAACTCCCCTACTTAACATTCAACAGAGAGGGAGAGGATCTAAATGTAAAACCTGGCTCCAAAACACCCCTGTCAACTTCCTGCCCTCCGATAAATGATCCAGAGCTCCTCCACATCAGGATGGAAATGTGTTAGGCACTAAAAACCACTGCTTGCATGACATCATTCCATAACAGATTACACTGTAATGTTAGGAATGTAATCATTAGCATTTAAACATGCATAAAATTTAATTAACCTACTTACCAGTTTGCTTAGAACTTTTGAAGGGCTACCTAGAGTCCTCTCTAAGCATTTTATTGCAGAGTTTTGGAAAGCTCACAAAAGAGAGAAGTTCACTGGGATTTTTCTCCCTAAAGCTGATGAGCCATGACAGATGAGCAGATGACCCGAGTTAATTATTATTGAATTCGTTATTACTGCTTTGTTGTCACCCAGCTCAGCCAGGGTAAAATGATGACAGTAGGTATCTCATTAAAACAGCTGTTTCAATTATGTAGCGGCAAATATTTAAAAAGCGGGCCTTCCAAGTTTAAAGCTGTTAGCAAAGTTTGTTTGTGCTGCTTGTGCCAAGATTCTTTGACCGAAAAAGGAGGGGAGAAATATAGTGTCCGCCTTAATAGGTTGGGGCGGGAGAAGAGGGCTGCTAAGCAGCGGAACATCAAAGGTTGAATATGAGCTCCGTACAAATTTCCAGACTTTGTGTGCGAATTTGTTTTTTTCTGATCTTTGGCTAAATTCCGTTTTGTTTAGTGTACATCGGTCGCATTCAGACAGTGCGGCAGAAGAGCAGCGTTTGTGTTTATTTCTTTCCAGCTGGAGGAAGTGATACGACTGTATGGGGGTTTTTGGGTCTTTTTTTGTTGTTTAGTTTTTAACTGTTTATTGTTTACCAGTTGACATTCATATTTATTCATTTTAAGCATTAGGGGGTTTATTACCTCCTTCACAGACAAGAACAAGTCCTCTCAGATGCTGTTTCAATTCTTTCAATAGTTATTTTTATCTCTACTAGGAACAAAAAGTTTCTTTTATCACACTAATAATTTCCCTAATATGGTTTGCGTGGTCATGTTCAGCTCCTTAGAATCAGTGCATTTGTTTGCTATGAGTGCAATGACATCTCTGCGTACCTAGTTTCTACAACTTTCTGCTTTTATTTTGTTTGTACTTCTTCAGGATGGGTACAGAAACACAGTGATGCTTGATATCGACTTGACTTGAACCATTCTCAGAAGAACATCTAATTTCTGATGAAGACGTGTTCTGTAAAAATATAATTCCTCTGACAATTATCTTACCAACGATAACCTCAAAGTCATCACTACCGAAGTAAGTGGTCTAGCGTCCATTGAGGCTGAGTTTGTGCTTGGCCAGATGTATCTACCCAAGGTGGTGGGTAACTACTTTAAAACTTCTGTAGCTGCAGCAATCAGCTGCATGCGCTCAGTGGCCTCTTCAGCAAAAAATCACCTGCCTCCCTGGAGCTAATTAGAGAGTGCTGGGCGCAGAAGAGCAGCATGCTGTCCCAGCCATGCTGTAGTGTGGATTTTAGAAAGGTGAAGACTGCTGTAGCATTATGCTTCCTGCTGACTGCAGCTACCAAAGTCATGATTTCCTCAGCTCGTCCTGTTTCCCAACATTAATTCTGTCTGGGTAGAAAAAGAGAATTTTTTGCCACTCTATTGATTTACGGATATCCAGCAGCCTAGTTTTTGCAGTTGTTGAGTTGCTGGTGGCAAATTCTAGACCAGTGGTCACTGTGAATACGCAGATTATCTCAACAGCTTGAGCATGGTATGTCCAACATGTCCAGAAGTCATGCCTATAGTTGGGATATCCATTCATGGTAAATTCTGTGTATCCAGATAGTGTTGAACTTACTGAAAATGGGCCAAATGTAATTAATGCTTTTAAAACATCCCATTTAGAAATATGAGAGCCCATGTTAGTTCAGAAGCAGCTTTATGAATTTTCCAACTCACAGAAACACATGAGGAACATCCTTTGAAACTTACTGTGCATAGACTTTACTGTCAGCCCAAAGGAAATGAATGGTGTCTCCTGTTAAAAGGAAAGTCATGTGCTTAATCAGAAGATATAAGGGGCCATACATAATAGTCTTAATCCTGAAAGCAGAACAGTCACTGCTGTTTTCCTCAAAAATAAGTGTTCACTATTGAAAAATAACTATTTGTCAGAGGCAAAACAAAAGCATATTTATTGTTACCACTCTTTTTCTTTATTTTTGGAGTAAAAATTTCCTGTATAACTCCTGTTTGGCATGTGCTTGATTGTTAATTGCTTCCGTTTCAAAGAATCTAATGTAATTGCTGCTGAGTGGCTCTTCTTTCCCACCAGTCCTGTTTTGTCTCTTATGACCAAAAAAAGCATTCTCGGCAAAGATTTTTTTTTTTTTTAAAACCTGTATATAAATTTTGTCACTGCAGTGAAGAGCTCTTACCAGGTGTCCAAGCATCTAAGTTAATTATAGCTAGAGGATAAAGATCTATATTCGTAAAAGTTATAGACGAAACTTAGGGTGATGGGGAAGGGTTTTCTTACAGGTATCGCCATTTTAAAGCAGCTTTTGAGCTAGGAAAGAACATCGGAAGTCTTCATTAGGAATTATAAATTTGCAAGTCTCATCATTGCAATTGCAGCCTTTGGGCATAAGTAAATATTCTAAAATGAAGCTCAGCCACTTTCCTCTGTTTTCTGCATAGACTTCCCTATGGTTTAATGTGGGTTTTAGTAGTAATCACAATTATTCATCTCTCACATGGTAGCAAATATGCTGTGCATATGTACTAAATTCAGATGGGTGGAACAGCCTTTACTATGTAATAGTACAGAATTAGGCCCCATCTAATACAAATTTTTATCTTCGGGATCCCTCCCAACTGAATAGCACAGGCAGGGTTTTTTCAAGGCAGAAAAACTGCTTCATGGCAAAGAAGCCCGACAAATGAAGTCAGACCTTCCGGGAGTGTGATATTGCTGGAGACTGATAGTAACGTACCTGCCTTTCTGCTGACCATGGACTAAGCAGAAAGGGAGCAATCCCAGGTGAGAGTCTGGAGGCAGAAGCATGCTGATGAGAAAGGGCCCTGCAGTGGGAGCATCGACGCCTGGTGCCCTTTGCTGAGGAGCTGGGTATGCTGTCCCTTCCACTCCTTTGCAAGAAGAGGGGTTCAGAGCCCCAGAGCAGTCAAAGGTATTTGTACCACTGACTGGAAATGCGAACTTGGGCTGCTGCTTGGTAGGAGATGCCGCCAGTTTTACAGTTTCTTGATTTGTTGGGTCTGGGGGGTTGTTCTCCCCCAGGCCAGTTCCCAAGAAATACAGATATTAGAAGCTCTGTAGAGGAATGGCAAAATGTAAAAGAGAGCCAAGGGCTCAGAAAGAGCTCTCAGCTTTTGCTTACATTTGGAAACCTGTGATTTTGTGTGATTTCTCCCAGGAATCGTCTCAATAGTTTTATCTGACCTGAGTTTTGAATTCATTTGTTCCCACAGTAAAACACTGAAATTTCAAAGTAAAATCTCAGGGTACAGTGCAGTAATATGCAAAGCCATGGGATTTTGAAATAATTGTTAAGAGATTTAAAGATAATCTAAAGACTGGGAGGGGACGGGGTTGTTGCTTTGTTGTTGGGGGGGGTGTTGGTTTCTTTTTTTTTTAGTTTTGCACTTTCATCTTTACTCTCCTCAGTTTCCCAGCTCTTATGGTCACATAGGTATTTTTTTTGGTAACTGGAATGTTGTTATTATTTTGTATCTTAAATATATTTAAAGCTTAAATCAGGGTTAATTTTCAGGTTAAAAGTTATTTTGAATAGTTTCATTCAGCCATGTCTGTACTTTGATCTATGACTACCCTTGTGTTTTACCTGATATCATGTTCTGTGACCTTTCTCCAGTAAAATTTCCCATAATATTTCGAATTGTTTCTTTTCATTATTATTTAGAGGATATCAAAGTACATAAGAATTAAGAACCTGCTATATTACCCAATGTATCTATCTTTTTTGCCATGACTGGCCTTTGTTTGAAAAAAAAATAAAGAAATAGAAGAAAAAAATTTTTAACAATAAGCTCATCGTGCTATGGCAGTTTTACTTCTCAGTCTTCATTAACTTCACTGATGAGTATTTGATTATTATTTTCCAGTGGTTTTGCTCTGAAAGAATAGTGACCTGTAAGACAAATTTTCAAAAATGCCTATGGGATTGAGAATTCTAAATCCCATTTCCAAAGCAATTTAGGAAGCACTCAGGCTCTCAAAAGTGTTGTCTTTAGGAGGCCTGTTTTGGTTCAGCAAGAGTAAGTATCTAAAGGGCAAATGTTCCTCAGAAAAAGTAACTCTAGTTTTAAAAACAGGTTAGCTATTTTATTTTTTGAGCTATTTAGAATTTTATTTATATAATTTGAGCAGCTTTGTCTGAGTTTTATGTTCTTATGTACCAGAAGAGGAAAGATTACCAAAACTTCACCTGCACTAGTATTTTCTTCTTTGATTTCTGCACATTTGTTTGGTACTAGTTTGTCAGAGATTGCAGTAGCAGAGCAGTAATAGTGTGGAATGACTAGATCGTTTGGTCAAAGTAGAAGATGAAATATTTAAAAATCAACCCGTTGTTGGCAGCATTTTCTTTCTACCACTCTGTTGCTGCCTCTCTGCAAGGATGGATTTCACACGGAAGTGATAGTTTCAATCACATTAGTAAAATATTTAAAATTTAAGCTTGTTAACATTTCACCAGTTAAAGCATTCAGGCTGTTGAGTAGGCTTTTATAATATATTTGCAGATTAAAGATAGCCCTCATAGTTAAGACCTCACGTCAATAAAGTTTCACCAAGCAACTTTCACCTTTCATCTTTCACTCCCCAGCTGTGGGCCTTCCCCTCACCTTTGCAGCCGGTCAAACATCCACCTAAAATCTCACATCAGTTAAATGATGCCCACCTCTACATGTTCCGTAAGACCTTTCATTTCTTAAATTTCCAAACTTGTTTAGAATTACTTCAATATTTGTTTAAATTCACAGCTTTTGGAGTCAAGTCTGAGGTTGGAAAGGTGGTCCCAGTGTATCATCCCTATTCCTTCCTCTGAAAACTCTGGGAAGCGTCGATCAGTTTAGGATCTGGAGTGAGCTTCACTTCCAGGATCCAAGTACATAATGCAACTTTAGACCCATATCTGAACTCGGGTTACAGTGTGAGCAGTTCTGCAGCTTTTCAATATTAGCAGCACATTGTACACTAGAATCAGAATCTGTGCAAACATATCCCCCCTCCCAATTTGTATTCATACACAGCTTTCACAGAAATATGAAATATTCTGAGTACCAGGAAATTCTTAAGGAAAGAGATTCAATACCTTATAAAGTGTAACCCATCAACACAGTTAAATGCCTCTCTAGGAGTTTACTACATGCCAAGCATGGAGAAATTTTCAATTATTTCAGTAGCTTCTACCTCAGACTATTTTTCTTCTGCTATTTTGTCAATCCTGTTGTCTAGTGATGGCAACCAGATCCTATGGAGTCACACTCCTTCCCCAGGGGCTGAGTGCATCCACCTTTGTCTCAGTATCATGTACTACAGCACTGGTATTCAGCATCTCAGCCCCCCTCCTGCTTTTTCTCTCTTCCTCCACTCTCCCCCTCCCCCTGCTCCCCAGATAGTCTGTTCTCCCAAGGAAGCAACTGTGGCAGAAGTCTCTCCTGATTCATTACCATTTCATAGTAAGAACGGCACTTTGTAAAACCATAGGCAAGCACAAATGTTGAGGAAAGGACATAATACATGCAGATTTGTCATGAGTTTTGTAATTACCTTTGCATTCTTCAAGGAATCCCAGAAGCATAAGGAAGGAAGGAAGGAGTGTTGGTTTGGCCCCAGATGACTTTAAAACTATGGTGCATTGCATTGCGGGATCCTATTAATAATTAAACTATCTGTCACTTACCAACAACATACATTCCAAATTAAATTTAAGCAAAAGGAAAAAAAAAGATCATTTGGGACTGAATTAGCGAGCTTCAGAGAGAAATAAATAATAATCAAACATCTGTGTTCTAAATAGTACGTGCTTTATCAGACAAACAACTGTTACCATCTCATTGTATAAAATGGCTTGGGGAAAACACCGTAGCTCAAAAGCAAAGTCTCAGTTAGAAAAGGGAAAAAAAAGTTCATTAACAAGTCAGGAAGTGATTGAAAGTTGCCATGTTGCTGTATTGCCTTTTTCCTCTGTTGTCTGCCAGCAGTAAAAACGTATTTATTTTAGTACTCAATTCAGTGGCCAAATGACAACTCGAAAGCTAAGGAAAAAATGCTAATAGCATACATTTGCAAAGTACAGCAGCTGAAACTTCCAAATATTCTGAGCATCAAAATATGATCCCCTCTTCCTTACTTGATGAGTTTTCAAGCACCTTGTCTCCCGTGAAGGTTGTAGGGCTTGTTTTTGCAAGGGAGCAGATAAAGGATACTGAATTAACAAATAGGTAAGGAGGGAGAACTTGCTATTATCTCCATGCTGCCAAGACATGCTGCTAAGGCACGCTGTTGACCAGACATTAATGTATCGCTAACATGCACAAGGGGGAGAAAAATGACCCAAATAAAACAGTAATAAATAACAGTGCAGTACACTAATTAGCCTAGTGTAATATTTCATAATGCATAGGCTATTTTTGTCCTTCCTCTTCTCCTTATATTCATCTTTCCGCCTCTTGGAAGCCATTGGGATAGCATGAGATTGCAGGACAATAAACCATATAAGCGCATCATTTGGACTACAACAGGATGACTTTCTAGGTGTCTCATACCATGGCATACCCTTTCTCCACACCAAATCACACTCTCTACTGTATCACTATGACTGAGGAACAATGGTGGATAGCTACAAATGATCCATGGCAAGATCATACACAAAAATCTGATGATAATACAGAGAAAATTTTGACTATTTCATATTATTGTTAGGAAGGGGTTTTTCCTCTTTTTCTGAACTCCAGCACTTGATTGCTGCTATGTCTGCATGTCTGCAGGTTAGGATTCTGCTACCTTCTGAGCAGGCGGCTGTCTGTTTGTCTGCTCTTTAGGTAACTGTGTTAAAATATCCTATTCCAGCTGTAACACTTGTTTTACAAGAGCCCTGGTTTTGTCTGACACAATATGGAACAACATTTGTCATTCGTTATCAGGGGTGATATATTTGTTAGCCTGCAGAGAAACATCTGCTGTGCTTTAATCTCTAGTGTGCAGGCCAATATTCATAGGATACAGCTGCATAAAATCACAGTATTAGATGGGGCTGTCCAGTCTGACATGAAGGCTAGCTGGCAGGCAGACAGAAACAGATTTTATTATCTGCCTTTTACATATTTATTTATGTCAAATATTTCTGAGAATCCATACATTATAGCCCTTTTTATGCATTGTTGTTTTGCAGTGACAAGTCATTGACACCCAAATGAGAAATTTATGCTACATATTTAATATGGACATCTGAATGATTATCAAATCTATAGAAGCCAAGCCTGCCCAATCACCCCTAAATAATGGATGAGAAGTGGATGTGACTCAATTTGTTCCATATAAAACCTAGACGACCTCTGTCTCTCATTTCATCACTGCAGCACTGTCATTATTTACTTCTATTCATCTCACTTGGCATCACTCAATAAAATCTGCACATGATAAAGAGAATAACCTTGGTCAATAGTAAGAATGCGGGGGGAGGAAAAATGATCATTTCTTTTCCTCACAGGTATGGTGCCATGATGTATGCCATCATGGCTATATGAACTTCACAAGGATGCTGGTATATAGTCATAATAAAAGAGGAGACAAAAACTTTAATGAGATGGTTGGATGTAGGGATGAGGCATGGGCTGGATTAATGTCCTTTCATTTAGTTTGTGGATTTACGGAGAGGAAATTTTTAAGAGTTATTTAAAAGAGAAGAAAAAAGCCACTGGAAGTATGGCTTTATTTAAAATAATTGCAGAAACATCCCTGCAAGGAAAAGACGATGTAAGTATTTTATAGAAGTTGCAACAAATTCCTTTGCTGTTGTCCAGCAAAAGTTTGATGGCCTCATGAAATGTGTTTCTGGTTGAGACTACCAAAGAAAGACCTGTAAGAACAGCCCGTGTTAAAATCACAGGTCATTGTAAATATCTGTCAAAGAGGAAGGAGAGACACCCAGTCATGCAGATCAGATTTTGAAAGTAAATTGTGCTCTGTGAAAACATTTCAGTAGGGCTGTCTGTGATCTTGAAAGCTTCATATCTAACATTATATATTCACATTCCTTTTCAAAGGTCCCAGAGTTAGGTTGATATGCCAAAAAGTGAATGCAGGAATGACAAAGGTTAGCTTCATACACATCAAGTTGAGAAGGCTTCTGGTCACAGAAATATCCAAAACATGTCACCGGATTTCATGGTAGCAAGGAAGATGACCTATGTCATGCTCTAACAGCTCAGCAAAGCACACTGTAATTTTTTTTAACTCATTATTCATACAACTATCCTACAAAAGAGTTACAAAAATGGGCAAAGCTATTGAAGGTTGCAGTGAAAAATGATAGGAACAGACGGTTAGGAGGGATATAAAGGATAGGGAATAGTAAGCAGAAAGCAGGCAGAACTGAGCTGCAGTGTGGTGCCTGAAGATTGGGTTACTGCTGTATTTAAAAAAGGAACGGAGTCAGTGAGTCTGAGGATGTTGGCTAGACAGTTGCAGACTGTTAGTGCAGAAGCAGCAGCAAAGCAGCAATCTGCAAGTTTGGAAGGGATGAGTAAGAAGCATCAGAAAACTAGGTAGTAAAAGAAAAAAGGGAACCATGGAAGAATACGAGGAGATGGGATCATAACAGATGAAAACATTGGTATAGCACTGAATTCAGTGGAGGAACACAGAAGCAGCCTTGTGTAATGTACACAACATGGCTTTATATGAGTGAGAAGCGACTGAAGCAGCTTTGCATATCCATATTACATAGACATTTATCATGGGGTTGCCAAGTTTTTTTCTCTAGTAGTTCAGCGGAGTGAGTTGCAAGCCAGTGTCGCATGTAAAGGAAGCTGTCATTCAGCAGACTTGCAGAGCAGAGCAACCTTGTTTGCAAAGAAGACCTCGAGGCTGACAATTTTAGATGAACAGAAGAGGCTCACAGTTCAGGAAAATGTCTGAAATGTCGTTGTCTTGCCACAGAGGAGCGTATTTGCTTCAGCAAGGATTAGCTGCAGAGCATGAATTGGAAGGCAGGGGTCAAAAGGTGTGTGGCAGAAGGAAAGCAACCAGGGAGATGGGACCATTAGGATCAGAGAGAAGATGCAGATATCTGTTACCCATGAGAAAGTTAAGGTAAATTACAAAATAACTTGGGAAATGTAGGAAAAGAAGCAAAGAAAAGGGAAATCCCAGCTTTGGCAAATGCCTAGAGAAAAAGACAAAATTTAGCAAGCTGGTCACCAAAATTCAACTAAACTAGCATGGAAATGGAAGATATGCCGATGTTCAAGGTTAACTTCTGTAAACGCTTCATGGAAGAATGAGGAAGCGAAGGTCAGTGAGGGAGACCAGGCCTGGCAGGAACGTTAGAGTTGTAAAGCTAGTATGTAAGAAAAAGGGGATAAGTAATTAAAGAGTATTCAGTGGGAGTATTCAGAGACAGAATCTGCCAGAGGAAATGATTATATTTAGATGAGAAAATTATGTTGAATACTTAGCTATGTTGAGCAGGTGACAGTGTGGGTCTTTTGAGAAGGGGGGGGGGGTGGTTTGTGTTCTCGAAATGCAGTAGGTGCTGCCATAGATGACAGCTGTACCTGAAGCAGGAGGCAGAGATTAGTAAGTAAAGTGCAGATCAAGTACTGATTTCTAAAACTACTTTTTAATGCAGTCAAGATCAGAGAGAACTCATCTGTAGCATATGTGGGGCGGGGAGGGGGGTAAGGAAACTGGAAGAATGCGCTGTATTAGACAGCAACAGAAACAAGACACTGGGTCACAGAGGGAGATGAGGTTGAGGAAGGGATGAGAATTTTGCCATTTCTTAGAAATTATAAGAAAAGAAATATGTTATTAGCAGACCAATTGCTAGCCCCGAGATAGAGAAAATTCCTCCTAAATAAAAATTTAATGAGTAGTGAAAGTAGAAGTTCTGAAGATGAAAATAATGGGAAATGTTGAACTGACAACACAAGAACTTCTGCAAAAATTTCTCACTTGTCTTTAAAGGGGCAAGAATATTTAGACCAATATATTGAAGTCCCTGCGCATCTACATCAGATTTCTTTATTTCCTTTTCACTATATAGACAATGTCATCCTACTATGAAAAGACAAAATTAAGGTCAAAATTAAAAAGACACCACTTTCCTTCTTCTCACCCCTATGCATATAGACGCTAGTGGTGTCTGTAGGTTGAAATAATAGGGGCAAATGAAGAAAAAGTATATATAATGTGCTTGGCTGTCCAGCACTGTGTTCAGATGAGAGCTTTTGTTTTGCTTCTCGTCAGAACTACAGAAATCAACTTGACACGGCATGTCAGCATATGCAAGAATTATCTGGGAAAATCATACACAAAGGCAGCACCAGTTAGGAGTGGTGAATTGCTTGAAATCATTTGTAATAGTCATGAGCAGTTTGATCGTTTCCCCAGCCTTTTGAAGCGGTGTGATTTGTGCTGTAAAGCTAATGCCGGCAATAAAGAACCCATGCCTATCTGTTAATCAGGTTGAAGATGGCAGCTGTTTCACATCAAGAGGATTTTAAGACAAAAGAAGAATAAAATACAAGACAGCCAAAGAAAGGATAATTCTATTCTTTGTCAGAGGCTAAAATTAGTTGTGATGATTTAAACAATTCCAATGAAGACCTTTATGTACACTGAACAGATAGTGGGGAATATTGTGTTTCATTGATAAAGCATTGATACAATCAGCTTCAGGACTCACTGAATGCCTTGAAATCCTTTCTAATTCCTTTACTTTTCAAAGTCTCTAACATGTTGGGGAAATTTACAGTCTCGTCCTTTGTTGCTACAGCCTTCAAAATGGCATTAATTATTGTGGCTTTTTTTCTTAGAGTTATACAATGATAAAAGTTATTAGATGTTATCTTTCTGCCATTTAAAGGAGTTCTTTTTTTAATTCTAGCAGAAGATTTCTATGATTTATTCCAAAAGTTTCTTCATTTATATCATGTGCTGACCTGATAAAGAGACCCAGCAGGAGAAAGGACATATCTATCTTTTAGTTTAGATGAAAAAGAAATCAACAGAAACTCTGAAGTAAAATGTAGGATTTCAGTGGGAAAAATCCCTGTATCTTTCCAGTCAGTAAGAGTTTTTCTGTTGACTTCAGCAGAGCCCAGATATAGCGCCATGTGCACACAGAAGACCTGTGCTGCTTTGCTTTAGATATGAGCAACTCCAACAAAGCTTTCTTATGTTGGTTTTATCACATCAGGCAAACACCTTTAGATATGGTATTCTGTTTTTAGTGTTCACCACTCAAAGACTGTACAGGATGTAATTTTATTAATATATTAATGAATATTATTTGATTCTTGCAAAAATAAAATAATTAAGTCATACTGGTAAATACTTCATGTACTCATCATACCTTTTCCTTCCTTACCTAAAGCCAGCTCTCTGCTTTCTCTGTATGGAGGGACTGTTAATTTTATAGGTAAATGATGAATTATAGAACCATATCATAACAATATCTCTCTGCCTAACACATTTGGTCAGTGTCTTGCAATCACTGTATTTTGAGACCCACCCTACTCTTCAAGAAGCCTCAAACAGGCTAAATAATCAACCTCACAATATCTTGTCTTTTTGTTTTCACAAATTGCACACATAGATTATAACATTACTGACAGCTTTCCTGTACACAAAAGCATTAACAGTTCTTAATGTTACAGTGTCAGATATAGCAGACTTTAACCGGAACTTTAAATGGATACCAGTGGGAAGGGAATGGGCTCACTCTCCAGTGAGATCCACAACATTTTTTTAGCCCATGAATGTCTCAAGATTACAGACTTTAAGTTCATGGTCGTTTTAGATTTTTTAAAGAGGGCTTTTATGGTCTCTCTGGGTTTTGTAGAGCTGGACAAGGGCACCTGGTTTTGCAGATGTAGGGAAGTGAATAAATAGTCCTAATAAAAATCTTAAACACTCATCAAGAATTTCCTGAAATATTTCCTCAGTAACATGCCTGGCACCTATTTGCATTTATTTACTCATGTACACAAAAAATATGGTGATGAATATCTGCACTGTGCTGTATCTTTGTATATTTACTATGTGCTTATTAAAATTACCAAAAAATTACAAACAATATAACATATGCGGTCTCTGCAGAGGAAGAAAATGAAGCAAAAGTCATTATATGTTATCAACATACAAAGTTTTATAAGTTGTTAAAGCAATTTAATATATG
The DNA here is from genome assembly GCF_030867145.1 of Opisthocomus hoazin. Classification (NCBI taxonomy): domain Eukaryota; kingdom Metazoa; phylum Chordata; class Aves; order Opisthocomiformes; family Opisthocomidae; genus Opisthocomus; species Opisthocomus hoazin. Next base: position 91,565,027 of record NC_134416.1, on the reverse strand, counting down.
TTATAGTTAGTGCAGAAACACACCCTGGTTAAACACGAAAGATACTGGTGACATTTGACCTTTTGTTTTTATCACAATCATATAGTATGCATTAATGGTATATTCATTTATACAATTACATGTATATTCAGATTTTTTTGGCGTGTCCTTTTTTTACTTAAATTGAATATGTTTCCCATTTTGTACCACTCTGTTCCTGTACCTTAGTCAAGCTAGCTACAACTGTTACTGTCACTGAATACATGGGCAATTATTTTCAAACAGCTGGAAACTTTTTAAGGCTCGTTTTTCTGCTCTGCGAGGTATTAGTAGGTAGCTCTTCTTTAATGATGGATGGCGTGGCCCTGCCTTCAGACTACCTACATTTTCAATCTCCTTTTGCTTATACTTAACAGTGAAAAGGTCTGTAACTTGAACCACACAAGTATCAGGTTCCACACAGGAGCCTCACTATTTGGCAAATTATTTGCCTTTGTTGCATTCATTTTTGTTTATAAAATACTAATTACCTCTTTTATTGTTTGAAGAGATTAAAAGTTAATAGGAGAAACTAAATAAACAGAATGCCATTCTGCACAAACTATATAAGCTGGTAATTAATTTCTGGCCTCCTCTGAGCTAATTAACTCATATAAAGAAATGAAGTTAATGAACCATAATTCTAGTCATACAAGTGTAGATACAAGCAGTTTGACTTAATGAATTAATAAGATATTTCCTTTCTTAGAGGTTTTTCAATTGTGTTCCTAGTCTGTAGGCCTTCTTAATGTTTCTTTCTGGCTAAAATATTCAATAAATGGCAGGGCAACCTGGAGATGGGACTTTGCAAATTTTACTGTCATGTAGGAGACCACAATTTCAGAGTAAACAGGGAGTTCTAGCTCAGCTGGATGATGAATCTTTGATAGACAACAGAGATATTTTATTCTGACTGGAGCTGATTCAGTAACCATCTTGGACTGAAAAGTAAGTTTCCAAAAATGCAGTCACTTTACTTGATCTGGATTAAGGCACAAATAAAAATGAAATAATTAATAATTATAATGATGTCCCTATGGCTGAGTGAAAAAATCGATTGTTGGTTTAGACTGCTCACAATCTCATTTCTATCAGCGTTTCATCTAGAATTTGCACTGTTATCTGAGCATGCTGTAATCAAAACTTGAGTCGGATGTATAATTCTTAGTTAATCCTGAGAGAAAGATTGTTTATCTCATGCTCCCTGATTTATTCTGGAAATAAGACTTCTTTTGCCTGTTTTGCCACAGTACCAATACAATGTTAGTTTTTACCAGACTAAATTGATACCTCATCAAATAGACCTTGCCTTAAAGAAAATGATTTATCCAGTGGAAAAGCCCTTAGAAAGCCCTATCTCTGTGGCTCTAATTTGCAAGTCATCCCCTCAGTAAAACTTTGCTGTGATGTCACTAACACTCTCCCAAGCAGAGTTGAGTCTTATGCATAGATGAAGTATAAAACAAACAAACTTCCATGGAGTACAGTTTTACAGATTTTGTGTTCTTACCGGTTTTCCCTAATTTTGTGAGAGGAAACATAGTTGTACAGAATACTTTATCATAATTATATAACTATATTGTAACTATATAATTATATTACCATTTACAAACATTTTAGGATTATTTACTGATAAAGAGTATTCAAAACATGCTGCTCCTAACATTTTAAGACAAAGAAACTAAGCCCTAAGCAGAGGAGCAAAAAAATAACTTTTTGAGGTTGATTTTTCCCTTCAGTGCTGGACTGCAGAACATATTTGGACATCTGATATGAAACCTGGATCTTTATGAATCAGTGAAATTCTTCTGTTGATTTCAGATGGATTTTCATCCCTAATTGTTTCATAAGGAGAAAATAAAATAGCAGGTAAAAAGTCTTTACATAATTCTGAATATCACACTGCTCTATACACCTTTATTCCTTGCTCCTTTTTCCTTTCAGATGAAAACTTCTCTTCTCCTATTATTTCAAACATGTCATTTACCTAAGTGTCAGCAGTCTCTGTTTCAGACCTTTGACCTTGGACTGTGACCAGGTGATCAATTTTGTTTTCCTTGGGCCTGAAAGCACAGCTGACACAGCTTTAGAAATGTATTTCATCTTGATTTAGTAACTTTCATTTATCCAACTCCATTATTTACTTAGATGCTAAGAGTACATCCTTTCTGGGCTATTTGTTTCTAATTGAGGAGGTAGACGTACACGAACATGCTGCAGTCACTGAAAGTAAACAGTGTCTGGCTGCTGATAGTCTGTACATAAAATGACCAGGTTTTTTTAGATTATAAAAATCTTTTATGTGACCATGACAACACTAGTTATTAGTGAAAACAATGGCCACTTAGCACCAGCGTGCAATCTAATTAAAAATCAAGATTCCAGTAAAACCTGTTTCAAAGCAATTGGTCAATATAAAACCCATGAGGGAAAACTTCAGCATGAAAAAACATGATTATGATTTAGCTAGGTTCTGCTCAGATAAGAATGTAATTTCACTTTTTTGGTTCCCGAGTCCATTACGATTCTGTGATGCTGACTGTTACAGATCCTAATTATTAGATCCTAATATTTTGTCTATCCAAATCCACACATAGCAGACTCAGAGCATTGTCAGTATCCCATGAGGTTCTACCATAGACCATATGTGGAAGACATCTGCAAAGAAAATTCTACAGGATCTTTTTAAGTAGGCAGCAGAATTCATTCTGAGTATAAATAATAAGCTCTCACATATTATCACAAGGCCTAATTTTAGCCCTCGGCATAAGTGCACGTTTCACCCAGCATGAATACTTACACATTTATGGAAGGAAGGTAGGCTGGTGCCTTTGCTGAACACAACAGGTTCTCTTAGGAAACAAATAAGGTTATTTTTATCTTTAATTCCTTGTAACAGTGTGTGAGATGTCAATGGTTAAAAACTCGCATCCTGTCTTACAAGCTCACTGTTCTTCCTCAACAGCCAACAGTGTGTTGTGCAAAGCAGCATCCAACTACAACCAGGTGCCTTACAGTATTTTTGAGTGGTCCCATCTTTGCCAGATCAAATTCTTGTCTTTTCCAGATCAAGCCAAAACCAGAAAGTTCAGACATTGTCAGAGTTCATCCTTGATTAGGAACCCAGCTGAGGAATATATCGTGCTCTAGAAGTTTCTGATTAAGAAACTATTAAGTGATTCTCTTCTGTAGGTTTCACTGCCATTTGATTCTTGCTATAAAATGCTTCCCATCCTTCTGTCTTTAATATTTTTTGAGATGCATCACAGTGCTAGAAATATGTTACTGGGCACGGTTATGCTCAGAGCTTAAACTACAGATTTCAGAAGCCTAGTTCCATTTTTAAATGACAGCTTTTAAACTTTTATACGTATTATAGCTAATCTTGTCTTCCTTCAGAAAAAGACATGTTTTCAACATATGTTAATGAACAGCATGAAAAATCATCCTGTTAATGGATAAAAGTAAATCCTAGCGTACTTGAGAGAAACTGCCTGAACAAGGTAAAATTAAACTGCGGTTTCCTCTCAAACACTATGAATTAACATATGGATGTTCTGTACCAAGCTTATATCTTTTTTCCTTGGTTTGTTTGTAGGCTTGATTATTATTAAAGACTAAACCCTATGTTTAAGACTGTGCAAGTTAATACTCTCGAATTAACTTTTAACTTGCATTTTTTTTCTAGTCCATAATCAGATAATCTATGAGGAGGACTGTCTAATAACTTTTAATTTTAGTTGGGATTTTTTTAAATTATCTAATAACATTGACTATTCCCAGCTCTTATTTGGGTGATAGAAGGAATAACTTCATAGTTCATGTCCTGTGCTTTTTATAGTCTGTTCTACTGCCAGATAGATGACATACAAGTATTTGGATACTTTGTCATTGTTCAATGCTTTAATAAGACTGAGGAGAATACAAAAAAGGCAAGCACTCCTGAAAGGTGATACTTGGTGGCTGAGTTTACGGAAAAGAGTCATGTTACTCTGTGGTGCCGCTCTAGCCATGCTCCAGTTCAACAGTCTGTTTAATGTAGCTGCCTGTACACTTGACCTGCACTTACAGACTTGAGCGTTCAATTCCAAATCATACCACAAGCAGCCCACCTTGAATAGCTGCCACGTGACACATCTACAATATCTTTGGATTAGATACTCCTGTGCAGAAAGTTTCCCAGAGTTTTGGCACAAGGAATAATTTTACAGCTTGCGATTACCACATTCCTTTATCAATGGCTGGCTGTCAGTGAGGATGTGGGGAGCACATCCATTCTAGCAACATGGATGGGCAAGTTGGCAAAAGCAGATACCTAAAACCCTGGCAGGCTTTTTCCACCATGGTTCACGCAACACTGGATGCGCATGTATTAGCATTCTAAAAATGAAACAAGGGTTATGGCCATTATTGGGAGGACATAGTTTTAGCAAAATAAACTGCTGTTAGAAGATAGCTTTAGTGACATAAACATATTAATGCTGAGATATAAATCACGGGGTCCTTCCGCATTTTCATTATCTTCCTCTGAGGATTTACTGTGCTATAAATGAGATTCTATAGGAAATCCACCCATATATAACAATGTATAGTGTGATGTCAGGCATATAAGGATTAACACTGAAATAATTATATTTTAGCCATAGTTGTAATCAATTATAGTTATGTAATTTTGATTTTTCTCAGTCCATTTTTAATACACTGTGGTTGCTGTATTAATACTTTTTTGGTTGGTGAGAGGAATAGCAAATGGTTTCTTAAATTAGAGAAAGAAAAACATTGAATTCTTAAGCAGATAAAAAAGGCTTAAATACATCATGATTAAACCATATGTCTTGTACGATCATCTCTTAAGTACTATAAGTCTTTACAGATGTACTGACCTCTTGGATTCCACAGCACAAATGAATCCCATTGCAACTGTGATATATTAATATTTTTCAAAGTCCTCCAAATTGAAAAGATTTTCTTTTTCTAGTACATGGGATTGCTTAGTTGAAAATTAAAGTTCTTGTACAAATAGAGCTGACATTTTGTTGCCTTCTATTCTGGGGAAATTTCTCCTTCCTGTTAGATAATATTTATTGTGTTTCACTTTTAATAGTGTAAGAACAATGCTAGCGTATTCAGAGTTTTTGGAAAATGTTCATTGTATCTTTGGGTGTAAATGTATTTGAGAGTATCTATGCATCCTAAAGAGCAACTCACCTGCATGTGTAGCTTCTCTGACATAGCCGAGAAATAAGGATAGAGCATATGACATTATTATTTTCATGCTTTCCACTTTTTTTATTTTATTTCTGTGACTATTTCAATCACCAAATAATTTAACATTATTATCTGGAGATGTTCTTCGTCTTGCACATGCCACTGAACACTGTTTTACCTTTGTGATATTGCCATTTGTGGAGATTGTCTTAGATTTGAGAGTTAGAAGAATAAGGATTGAAATGATGTCTGCCATTGCTACTGTTGCAGGCTCTCTGCGACACAAGGACATGTCATGACAGCTAATCTTCAAACAGTAGAAAACCGATATCTTTGAAACATAAATAATTTAGATTGATCTTGGAAAACTAAAGTTTGCAATCAAAGAAAACAACTGACCCATTCATCCAGTCCACCATAAAACAGACTAATTCAGCCCCTGATCTTTATTTAACTCATGTGGGATATAGCTAACATGAAACAGGTAAGCCTGAAACTTCTAAAATAATTGAGTTAATGCAAACACTAGGCAGAGCTTATTTTCAAGTCACATATGAATGTGATTTATGAAAAAATGCCATCATTTGAGTTTCATCACCTAAGCATTTGGTTTTGGAGTCATCCTCCAAAACTTGATACTGAATTAACATCCTTATTTTGTAATAGTGATATTTTTAGCTTTAAGACTTGCATTTTACATACTTCCTTACACTTCAATTCTGACTTTTTCATCTCTTTTGAACTGAAAAATGAGGTTTTTTAAAATCATATTTTTCTTTAAGAAAAATAGTAATTTTTGTTTGATTCAGAATTAACTTTCAGTACTCACTGCAGAAAACCTAAATTAAGGAAATAGAAAACTGAATTACTGTCTATATAATGAAGTGTCTGCCTTGAATATACAAGGAGCAAATGCTGCAAAATTTAATTCCCAACAGAAAATGGAAAATGATCAGAAGATTGCGGATTACATGATGGTCTCTGCATAGCAGGCAACAGTCTCAAGTCTGTAGGAACAAGTAAGGCAGTTTGTGAGCTAAAGCTGTGAATTAATAATTCTGCATTTAGTGGCATAATTGCAGTGACTAAAGAAGAGGGTAACATTTTGTGTTGATTTAACAAAAGCCCCTTGCAATCTGATAAACACAAGTAATTTTTCTAAAGTGATGGGTATAGCAGAACACACACAATGGCTAAATTGTATCTCTAGGAAGGGATACTGCATAGAGTAGCAAAGTACATTTTCAAAAAAAATTATCTAAAAACTTTTAGCAGGTGGAAGATGAGCGTAAATAGAGAGGGGCAATCACACATGGCAAAAAAAGGCATATGTAATATAAATATCAGGTTATTGAATGCATGTCACCAATTTTATGTATGAAGTTATGTAAAATTCTTCTTAATTCAAGTGTAGCTATTGTACAGTGAGAGAGAACCTACAATAGCCATGTCAGTTATCCCAATGATCATCTGTCCTCTCTGTTAAAAATATTTGTGTGGTTTACAGTTTGAACTTGCCTAGCTCTGGTTTCCAGCTATTGGATTTCTCAGGAAGGGGAGGGGAGGAAATCTTTCCCATCTTTCTCTGCAAGAGCCAGCTGTTACATCAGCGGAAAATCTCTGTCAAGTTATACTTAAATAGAGCACAATAGATGCAATACATAGAAAGAAATCTCTGTGTGTCTCTCAAAGCCCACCATCAAAAACTGTTCATGGAGGAAAGCCAGTGGATGTGCTGTATACTGTGAAAGAGGAGCAAAGCTATCAGATGCTTAACATGAAAATAAATACAGAAGTAAAAATTCACTTTCCATTTGATGTCCCCAACCATGCATGGATCAAAATAATAATGACCATGAGAAGCAAATTTGCTTCCATACGACAAACACCAGTCATGGTCAGTGGCCTTGAGCACTGAGAGGATATGAGAGACATACAGGGAAGTTACAAGATGTGATTATTCTAATGGAGCATTGTTACTGAACCAGGAGTACAGATAGCACCATCTCAGCGGCACATCAAGGCCAGAGAATTTTGACCTGCAAAACAGTATGCTGTGAAATAGGGTGAGATGTATAGTAATCATGGACAGATCCCAGAAATACGTGATTGCTGTGCAGACAGGTGGGATCCCATAACAAACACATTGCCTTGTTATCTGGTGTGAGGCGATTTCTCTGGAATGCTAACTTGGGTACTAGGAAGCAGACTGAATATAGATGGTTAATTTCTAATGGCATTTAATACTTTGTGAAAGGTGGATAAATTCATTTATATACTTTCTGGCATTCACTACAGTCCTTAGCAGACAAGGTCTGCTAAGGACTGTAGTGAATAATATCTGACAGGATAAACTACTCATGATTGTAGCTGTGCTGCATATTGTACACGTGTCTGAAGTTACTGTGGAAGAGATATAAATCTGCATGTTGAATAATTATGATGAAAAATATGTCTATGTAAATCCTGGTTGATTTGTGAGGAGGTGAATTGCAATAAATATGTGGGGTGTTCCCTCAGAAAAGGGCATCAACCACGATTCTGCAAAAGCAGCAACTAAAGTTGAGGAAACCCTATAAAAATCCATGCTCCTCACAAAAAGGATAAACAAAAGGATAAAAAACCAAGTTGTATGTCTGCTTTTTACCAAGATCAACAAAAGTTGTTTACATTATTAGAGTTCCTTTTAGGTACAAATTAGTTTTAGTAAAGCTACCGGTAGTTTTTTTCCTTTTTCAATGTATTGAACACGGTCCATAAAAGCAAGAGTTCAGACCTAAGTACTCTGTTGCTACACAAAAAACACCAGCAGTTCCAGGTCTCTTATATTCTTAGAAAAAGACTGTGAAGCGTATAAAAGAAATACATTCTGTTGTAGTCAACCATGTATGTTTATCAACATATTCATGGGAGCTGAGTAGCAACGGAGTCTCCAGAAATAGCAGTTGAAAACATTTTCCTGATGGCACCATTGGGACAGTTAATTATTCAGTTTTCCATGGAGAAATACGTTAGTGTAGCTAAATGCAGACAGGAGAGAACACAATGTTTTCAACAAAGTGTTTCTCATTTAAAGCACAAATTCATGTGCATAGGTCTAGTTCACTTTCGTCAGCAAATATGCAGTTTCCAGTAGCATTGACTGGTCAAAATACGTACGTTATTGAGAGAAGCAGAAGACAAGGTATTCAGTAATACACATACCTTTTCTTCCACAGCTCTGTGTCTGTGTGTGTGTCTGCGTAATTTTTACAGATAAAAAACTTCAGTGTCCCTTGTGAAAACCATTTTGGTGTTGGAAAGCGGTAAGTACTTGAGACATGCTGTTTTGATCTCATATTAATGCATAAATGTGATGATCTGTATTCCAGTATAGATATTAACATCACCCAATGTACTGAGTAGTCAAAAGAAGGCCAAGGCATGTATACAACATTCTGATGGCCTGGATGCCATCATGTGATCTTAAAACAAAAATGAAGGTGTGAAGATTTTACCTACAAAAAAGGGTGAGTATATGAACATTTTGGCTTAAAAACTGTCAATAACTAAAAAATCAAGAAGTTACAGCATGTGCAGCTCTGCAAAACTCAAAACTGAACTCAGTTCTGTTTCTTAAAAGCATGGTAGATTCTGTATACAGAGTATATTATATTCACACACAGACAGGTTACTATCAAAGTCTATTACCAGAATCATAAATAATGATTATACTTATACACCCTGGGACTGCAAAAAATAATGTGCACAACAGCAAAAGGAATGGCTCCTGCAAATTTCTCCCCACACTTCTGCAATCAGGCATGGCCAGCCATTAATTTACATAGCGTATTATCTGTTGTCCATAGACGAAATTCACATATTCACAGCATCTTCCAATACAGACTAGTAAAGCAGGTAAACAGCCATCAGGAATTTAAAAAGTAAAAATTATGCTTTTTCATTACATTTTTATGTGCATGGCATTGATTCCAAAAACCAGTGTCTTGCATTTCCTTACAGTTTTTATGCTCTTCTCCCACACACTTTTGTATCTTCTACATAAGCAATCCTATTTCAGTGTTACTCAGTTTAGCCCAATATGATCTGCCCTTGAGAAGAATTTGGCTTCCTCTTTCAATGCCAAACAAAAAAAATCATGCACCCAAGTTTCCAGAGTTGCCACTGTAGTTGAATGAAATTTGTTTTGTTTTGAATGAAATTTGTTTTGTTTTGAATTAAATTTGTTTTGTTTTTAACATTTCGAATCATATATGATTTGTGTTGTAAAAGCCAACATCAACAAAGAATTTCCCAGAAATCTCTGAGAAATTAGATTTTTTGCCTGTCTTCTTTAAAGGTCAGGAATTATGACTTTTTAAAACTTCTAACTCAAATTATGTAAAGGAAAATCAAGGCTATTTAGAATTGCTTTATATAGCTATTTTTGGCATTAGGAAAATAAGTCACTTAGTATGCAGTGCATTATTGTACTATTGTGCTGGCACCAATTTGTTTGTTTACTGATTTAAGCTCATTTAGCCAGTTTATAACATGTCAGAATTTTTCCAGGGGTTATAGAATACATGCTTTTTGGAGGCTTGCACAACCACTGATAATTAGAACATTAGCCCTTGGGTTGTTTCCTTTCTGTTTTTCCAAAAGGAATAAAAAACCACCTGGATGTATTAAAACACCTGGGTAATTTATATGGAACACGCACAACACACACATACACTTTCTTCTCCAAAACAGTAGAGCTTCTGTTTCTATGCTGGCGAGGAAATGATTGGTATAACTAATGGCTGATGAAGTAAAACCACTAGCCGTTAATAATTTTGCAGTAAGCTTGTGTCTGTCATTATACAAATTAAGGGCCTGATTCCTATGTGTATTCTTCACTTACACTATACAGAGATAGAAAATGGCATCTTCAATTGACTTTTCTGGTACTTTTGTTAACAAAGGTTGCAGCATTACATCTAAAAATACTTATTTTAGATTTGGTACCAAATATTTTGACAGTAAAATTCTGTTAGGTAAATGAATAAAATTTATGAAAATTGTAAAGAAAAAGCCACACACTTTTTTCCACCTCAGAAGGGACTCCCATTTTTGAAAATGAATTCTAGAACTTCCTGATGTGAAAACACCTTTCTCCATCATATTCCTAAAGTAAATTTAGCCAACAATCAAAAATGTCTTAATTGTCGCATATATGTTTTTGGGGAAGGAATTGCTTGACAACTCAATGGAATTTTAAATGAATGATTCACTGGAAAGCAAAAAAATCAATGTTCATTTGGAAATCACTTGCAACAAAACCAATAATTTAATAATAGTTTGCATATTAAGTCAGAAAAAAGTGTAATCATTCCTACTAGTAAATGAATGGGAAGTTTTTTAAGACAAGTATGAAATTTTCTTTGATTTGATTTTAAAGGCATAGTCTGTTCACGTTACTCTCAGTAAATTAAATGGGACTGCTCACAGACACAAAAGGAGTGGGATTGGACTCTGAATATAAATTAATCTTTTTTTTTTTTTAAAGACAGTTTCTATATCTACGAAGAAAACAGCACTGGTTGGAAAACTTCAAATGTTTCAAAGCATCAACACAAACTTGGGGTGAGGAGAAGACAAGATTATTTATCTCACTCTTTCTCTTTCGACAAAGACTTAAGGCAAAGATGTGAAAGGTTTTTTGCCTGGTCACCTTTCCTAGAAAGAAAAAAATAAAAAATTAAAATGACATAAACTATACACAGAAATTTCAGAGAAAAATTCTTAGTATGTATTATTCCTCGGTGATTTATGCCTAATAATTAAGTAAAATGGCAATTGCTTCATCATTCTCCTGTACAGGATCATACGACATATAATAACGCTTGTGAGTATCTAAGTTGTAAGCACATGTGGGTAGCAACGGCATCTTGGAACTTTGGCTTCTGCAGCTGAGCTATTACAGGCAGCTTTTTGTGTTAATATAAAGTAAAATCTTACAGTCTTTACTTGTGCAAAACCACAATTTGCCAAGAATTTTGCTGTGGGATTGGAGTATATAAACTACATAACACCCCTAGAAACAATTAAGAAAATTCTCCCATCAAACTATACACAGTGGGAAAAAAAAAAAAAAAAACAAAAAAAAAAAACCCCAGCCAAGATTAAAATATAAACATCTTTATTCCAAAAATGGAAAATATTTGTCTGAGCTGAACCATGCAGCGTACGGCTTTGGCTAAAATGCATTTTCTGCAACCAAGGCCCAACGCAGGTGTTGTAGGTAATGGCTGCCGGCCCTCGGCTGCTGGCAGGCCCAGCCACAGTGCCTGCAATCCCCAGGAACTGACGCAGAGTTCTCTCATCCGTCTCCAAACCCGGGCTGCACTGAGGCCTCTTCCCAGCAGTGCTCCAGCCCCTTGCACCCTCCACCAGGGCCTGCATGGTACATGTCGGCCATCACCACAGCAGCCTGTGGAGAACAGCCCAGCTCCGGCTGCCCCTCGGCTACCCCCAGGGCTCCCACCCTTCCGCCTGACGCTTTTAAGCCATGGAGTCAAAAGCTGAAGTGGATTCAGGGTGGGAAGGCAGTCTGGGCTGCTGAGGGAGGAGGGAGGGAGGGCAGGAAGAGCAGGCAGGCGGCATTGCGCACCGCCGGCCCAGGAGCGGAGGGCTACAGGCAGCCCAGGCTGCTCATCATCGCCCCTGACACAGCCCACAACTCCGTATCAAAGCAGATAACAAGAACTGCAGTGTAAAACTGCCTGACTTTTATTTCTGTCTTTCCAAGCTATTGGCTCCTTCACTAATAATCGGGATTTATTACCGGGCCCATCTGCTGCCTCTCTAAGGTCAAAAGGTAAACCGCAGCCATCGCTGATGTCACCATCAAGGTAGCTAGTAGCAAATGGACCCTGACAAGTGTACTTTTAAAAGAATATTGTGGCAAGAGCACTCTGAGCATGAAAGTCAAGCTGATAAAGAAAATAAAGTCCGAAATACTAAAAAGATGTCAGCTTTTAACCCATTAATCCAAGTGATGGAGTCCAGCTGTCAGTCTTATATCCGAGCAGCAGTCAGAAAGAAGAATGAGCTCCCATGCCCAGTGAAATGTAATCAGGTCAATCTCTCTGCAAGAAAATTCCTAGCACATGCGTTCTTCGTGCAGGCTCCTCAAAGGCACCAAGAAGTAGGAGTGGAAAGAGAATGAAGTCCTTGCCACAGCGCTCACCATTTCTTCTTGACATAACGATGTTTCATGAAGAGCCATCAGTCTGGTTTTGTTTCTCGGCTTTTCATTTTCGCTCACCAAGACCTGGCTCTGAGGCATTTATTTCTGTAGCTAAAGCCACATTTTCTGAGTGCAAGGGATAACCTCTGTCCCTTGCAACTGCAGCCCTCCTGATTTCTGACGCTGCGCTAATAAGGATCACAGTTTTCTTTCTGCATTGCTCTGTGTTTTTATTCAGGGTGATGTAAAGGGACCGCAGCTAAGGTTAAACTCTTCAGATAATGTTGTTGGTATGTTTTATCAGTTTCCGGGCAGGAAACTCCTTTTCGACTACATTTCCAGCTGAGAATAGAAAGTGAAAAGGGCAGAAAGCCTGATGTGAGATAGAGTGGTCCTTTTTCCAGTGGAGATGGAGGATTTACCTCACAGTTTGAGAACAAATTAGAAACTGACAATGTGTCAACAAAGAATTACTTGCTTTGTCTCAGCTAATGTTTCAGAGAGGTTATCTATATCCATGCAGCAACACCGCAAACAAGCAGCAGGTTGCTGACAACTGATGTAAATAGCTACAATTCCTCTACTCTCAGGGTCATACATTACTAGCATCATTTTCTTCTTTCCATATCAAGCAGTTGGTGGAGATAGTGATTTGTAGCACATATATACAAATGAATTCCCAGTCAACAGAGATGTAAAGCAGATTTTTTTTTCTGATTTCAGGTGCCGCTCCATCGGCAAGTACTTATGGTCTGCAAAGATTCCAGCAATGTATTTTTACCTTCTGAAGGCAGGATGGGGAGTAAAAATGCAAGGCGTGGGTAGCTTGATTAGACTAAACCTTCAGCTCTTTGGTTTTTACACCTTGCATATAAGGATGTAGCATAACTTGCATTCCTTTTCAGGCAACCAGCAACAAGAAAGTACAGTAGCATTGACTCTGCATGTGATTAATGGTAAGTCTTTCTTATTAAGTTCTTTTTAATATTTAAGATGATGATAACTGCAACTGAAATTAAGACTCTCTCTTGTGTGGATGCCGCACACTTTCCTTCAATGTTTATACCCCTTTGAGCATTTTCTGTTAATGTCACTGCTAAAAATCCAGGACAGATCAACTAAATCCAGATTCACCTCCAGACAAAACTCTTCTTATGCACCTTTCTAACTTCTCAATCCTAACACCAGCAGGCACGTATTTTCCATGCCAGACTCTACCATTTTTAAAGACCAGTGAGCCACAGACACACATCTAGTGTGGCACATCTAGTCTGTGGCACATCTACTCTTCAGTGGGCTGTTTTCAGAGGAGAAAGTGTGGGGTTGAAATTCAGACCATACACCATATTGTGAAGGAGAGTAACTTCTTGTGAGAGGAGGGACATGTGGAAACACTGAGGGTTGGAGGCTTCCCTCCAGCAGTGCCGCTTGTCGCACGAGGATAGCTGGAGCAGAGGTATTCGGGCCTGGCCATTCTGTAGTCCAGCACACGCCTGCACAGCTCGTTTCTCCTTCTAACTCTTCCCTATCTACCTGGTTCCTCAAAGCAGTGTTTTTGCATCGCCTCAGTGCAGCTGGCAGTATTCAGGAAGGGAAGTGACTAGAAGTCCTTAGCAGTCCACTGCCATTTCTCTGCCGCTCTGAATCAGTTTTCACCTGTTAAGGCTCAAATCACAAAAGCCATCTGCATCTGCAGTGGTTTGTGCATGAGCGCGCATGTTAAATGTGTTGCATGTTAAATGTGTTACATGTAGGTCAGCTGCTGGAGGCTGAAGTGGTATAATCTTGGGGGATTTTTGAAGCACTCACTTTAAATTTTTGTGCTGCCACTGCGTGTGAATCTTCTGCCATAAAATACATGCATAAATTATTGAGAATGGAGTTGTCCCCTGAAAAGTGAGGATTTTAAATGTGGAGTCTAAGTTCAGTCATCAAAGTGTGAAAGGTTAAAAGTCCTGCTTTCAGTACCAATCTCAGCGCAGCCTTACCTTTAGAGCTGTCTGAACACCTGGGTTGCTTTCCAGCATATTTGATTCTCTAGAATAAAGGCAGTCTGCAAAGAAGGCTCAAGAGAAAATAAACTGAATGAAAAGCTAGCCACAGTGGTCAGATTGTCAGTCATAGAGGTTACATCTGTCTCACCCTGTGCAAGGAATGGGTATGGCAGGAGCAGACAGAGGGCAAATTTACCCCCTGGTACCTCAACAATCTACCTGCACTCAGAGTAGAAGTAACTGCTTTTAGAGATGATGGGGTATTTCAGTCGCTGTTTGTTTGTTCCTTGGCCTCTGATGAGGTTAAAACTGTGCCAGGTGCTGATAACTCTAGTGGTGTTTTTCTGATATGGAAACCTATTCACCAGAGATCATAGTGGGAGTATCAGTGTTCAATACAAGTCCTTCGCAGCTATCAGATATTAATGGCCTTTAGTCTGTATTGACCTCACAGGCCAGAGCAAAGCCAGGAATACAGAGAGAGAGAAAGAAGGCCTATGGCTGCTTTATTTCAATAAAGGAGAAACAGAGATGTGACAGATTTGAAAAGGAATCCTGTAAACCTTTACCTCTTTGTGGTCATTAAGGGAAAAGCCGTTTACTTGTTTTAAAATAGAGGGGAAAAACAAAACCACACACAAAAATACTATGCAATACGTGAACACATGTGCCTTGGGAGGAACACAATTTAGACTCAGAAGCATCATTGTACTCTCACAATTACATTTGCTCACCTGCTTCTTAAGTGTACGCTTGTGGCTTGTTAACAAAATGGAATTGTTTGCTATACAGAGGCTCCTAGGTGCAAAGCTAGAGCTAGCCTTGTATTTTTGTCCTCCAGTTGTACTGTGTAGCAGGTTTTTGTTTTTTTCTTCCAGTTTTTAATGTGTCTTCTTTGTGTTCTTTGTAATTATGGAAGCAGAATCTCTTAAGCCTATTTTGTCCTTCAAATCAACATGGCAAAAAATATCGATTCAGGTAATGAGGCACAGGTGTGCCTTGTAGGCACTCCATAAAGAATTCTTTACTGGGGAATCAGCCCAAAGTTACTCAGCGCATTTCTGTAATTGTGCTACATTAGGCAAATTCACTATATTAAATAGCCCACATGCTCACATTACCACCTGAGTGGGGTGACAGTAGGTTGTACACTTGGGCTGTAATAAATAACAGGCAAGAAAAACTGATTAGTTTAAGCAGACTTGCTAAACAGAACTTTTTTTCTTTTTTTCACTGGCTTCTTTAATTATGACTCTTCATTTCTGCATTTTACTTCAAAGCAGAAAAAAATGGTGATAGAAGTTTCCACTATTGTCATTCAGGTCAACAAGTGGTTGGTGTAATTTCTTCATTCTTTTGTCCTTCCTTCTCTTTATCCCTTCTTTTTATAGCAACGATATTAATGTGTGTGAGACACTCTGCTCCAGCTCCAGACAGTCATTTTTCAAACAACTCCTTTGTGTATCAGATCCTTGATCTGTAATTTTTGGGATCAAATGGTCTGATTGCTCCTCTATGTGTTTGTAACTTCATCCAAAGCGTTGTGAGACACTGGCACCATTTCGATCAAATCCTCAGAAGACACTACTGAACAGTTATTGCCTAAAATAACTGATAATTGTTTTACTTCCTCTGTGATTTTTTCCTCCTTAAACTCTATTATTTTCTCTGAGTGAATAAATGTTCAAGTCCCTCCTTTGTTAACTTTTCACTGCCCTGTGCTCATTTGTTTCTAGTTAGTTAGAGGAGGGGATATTTTTTTCCTTTTAGCAATTGGTTGATACAATTTAAACATTATGAGACTCTTTCTTTTTTATTTGCATTGTAAAAGCATCTTCATATATTTAAGCCTACCTGCCAAACTGAAAAAATGTTGTCATTCAAACTGGAGATTACTGTCCAGCAGGTTGGTTAAAAAAAATGAGTGTACTATGTATCAAAGCTCTTCAAATCAACAACTGACTTCTTCTCACAGATCATTTCTTAGAAGGCTAATAATTTTCACTGTCTGTCATATAAAATTGACCACTCAGTTGTGATGACCTTCTTTTACCTGCAGACTCCAAGTTCAGTTGTATCATCGGTAGAGATGTTTTATTAAGACTGCAGGCCCAGTTGTATCATTTGTAAAGACTGTTTAATTGAGACTGTGGAATTTTTCACTCCAAAAAATACAATAGTATGAACCCCTTGGGCAGCAGAATTGTAGAGCAATGGAATATTGTATGTAAAGGTGGAATGCATTGATTTGTAAAATTTGGTAAGAGCCATTTTACCCCCCTATGTGTTTCAGTTTAATCAGCTGTTCTTGTATCAGACTGTGTTAGAAATACTCCTTTTCTGTATGAAATCACTGACACCCTATTCTCTCATCACAGCCCTCTTCCCACCTCTTTCTCCCACTTCTTTGAACCTGATTAGCCAATCCTAATGCTTATGAAAGCAACACCTTTGAGGAAAGCATATAACTTCTGATTATACTATTTATTTCCTTTTCATACGTCAAAAAAAGGGTAACTACATTTCATTTCTTTTTAGAATTATAATTGACTTGGAGAAAAAAATTTGTCTGCTGGAAACAAAACTCAGAGATTAAAGCAAAAAGAAAAACACTAAACTTGCCATTTTCTCAAGATAGGAGACTTTACTATTAAAAGATCAATTAGCAGATTCTTTGAAATAATTATTTTGAAACCTAAACGAGCATAACTTCTTATAAATGATGTTGTTCCAGTAAATGATCAGGTACTCGAGAATAATGTCCATGTCAGAATAGTTGTATTCAAATAAATGACGGGAATACATCTGAAAACACTTTGTTATTGCTGCTCAATCTAAAGTCAGTAGAAATTGTATTTTTTGTATTGCCATCCTCTGCCTTCTTTCCACTTTTCTTGCACTTTTTAAAAGAAAATACTGTGGAAAACATCAAATCATATGAAAAAGCCCAACAACTTTCTGAGGACAGCATCTGTTGCTTTTATATTTGGTTACCCTTACTAGCCTGCTTACAGCTGGTGATAAGATCATTTAGAGGAAAATATATCAGTTGTAAAGTTTGCCTTCACTGGTATCAAATGCAAGGCCATGTTGACTGAGGTTGCGATATACTGGGCAGCTTATGTGTGCTCTTCTTTTTATCAATATGATGGCTTTTGTATAATATCTTTTATCACCTCTATAACTTCCTTAACTTCCACCGAGCCATATCTTATTGACACCAGTGTAACTGTGGATAAGACCAGATCCTGCAAACTTTGTTTCTGGTGTCATGTGAATGGTTAATGGCAGTTTTACTCTTCATCTTGTTGATAGCCTTTTTCTTCCAACAGCTCTTAATTTTTATCAGCATCTTAATAACAACACATACAGTTCCTTGTGCTGCCACAAACTATTTTGTGTATGTTTTTAACAGTCTTACTCTGCTTGATTCCTTGTATGATGAACTGATTTCTAAAACGCTTGTGCCTGCTACAGAGATTAAGTCTTCTGGTGTCATTCATTGTGGTATGCAAGAACATTTTGCTCACACTTGAAAAAGTTTGTGATTCTGCATCTAGGACGTAGGTTGCCTGTAGGCACTTTTGTGCATTTTAATACAGTATTTGGTGACAGCTATTGAGGGCTGAGTGTTTCCTCAGAAACAAGAACTCTCCCTGTGAACACTGACTCTCAGAGAGTATTACGCAATCATTTAGGCTGAAGAATACAGGCTCTAGAAGAGCCCCCAATTATTATTTTTTACACCATTACAGAGTCTTTTCTATTGACCAAGTTTTGAAGCCATATGTCACTTTAACACAAACTAGTCTCCTGTGAAAGGCTGTAGAGCATTTTTTTATTAGTAGTAGTATATGAAACTGAGTGGCATTAATAGCATACATTCAAGTATCAGTTTCATCAAGAAGTCTGCCAAAGCTTAACATCTGTGCTTTAATTCATGCATGAAGTACAGAATCTGCAAATCTCTCTCCTCCAAAAGAAAGAATTTTGAAATCAAGTGATTTAAAGCAAACTTGAAGAAGAATACACAGCTTTTCACAAGGACAATCAAGAACTATGAATTAAGGTGGAAATATGCCTACTGAATATTTCATCGCTTTATGTGTCTTTCTGTCTGTCCAGCATTGGTGTGGAAAACACAAACACATGAGTGAGTGACCTTGAGAGTGGCACTTTTTGACAGAGTTACATGCTATGAATGGAGTCAGTCAAGTGGGGAGTGAAAAATTCATTTTCTGACAGGGGTGTCAGCAGAATCATCAGGCGCTGATGACAACAAATCCATAGCTGGAGAAAAAACTGACAGGGTGGAAAGCAGGAGACTGTAATACTGATCTCTCCTTTTCAGCTGTCCAGAACATAATTTCACAGCAATTATTGCCCCAGCTGGTTTTGCTAATGGCAGGCCTCAGATGCTGATCTTATTACAGGGCATGAGGTACAAGAAATTAAACAAAAGCAGAGAAAAATGCTGTGTCATGGAAAGGAAATATTTCTCCCACCGTAAGTTTTGAGGTGGGTGAGGTCAGCAGAGGAGGACTGCTGCAGATTTTAGAAGCATCTAAAGAGTGTTAGTGACCTGTTCTGAGGTTAACTCAACAGAACCTATAGGTTAGTAAATCCTCCCTCCTTTTGATAGGTCCTGGATTTCTGATTTACATAGCTGTTACACTTTGGTTTATTAAAGTGAGCCGTAAAAGCAAGGCTAAGTTTACAACAAAGGGATAAAGGGATGAAGATGTTTTAAAGCAGTAACTTTTTGTTGCTTGTTGTTCACATGTTAAGTGCACTCTGTGGACTATAGTGACGAGGGTCCCATTTCCAGCACAGCATGGAGTGGGTGATCTCGTCAACTGTAAAATGAAGCCATAAGAGCACAGCATGAAAATGTATTAGCAACAGTTAGATAAGGGAGACCTCAGCAAGGCGTACACACTTTAAATTGGTGAAATAATGCTTGTACAAATTGTTTTTGGTACATTAAGTACCTTTCACAGCCAAAATTAAAAAAGGAAAAAAGTAGACAAAAATAAATAAATAAATTAATAAATAGAGACACGGAATTGCACATACAGAAGTCAGAACTGGCTTTTTTCTCTTACAAAGTAATTTCATGCAGAATTTTCTTATTGAAATTGTTTCCCAAGTTGACAGATCTTGTGTACAATGATAAATGACAATGTGCTATGCAGCTGTCAGCCTGTGCTCAGGGAAATTGCTCAAAAACTCCCCAATAATAATAATAAATATGCGTTTCTCCAAACAGAAGGTATTTTAAGCTAGTAAGCACAGTGGTGTAGTAAAGTTGTATTAAACAGCAGTGAGGTGAAGCTGAGAAAAGATTTATATATTTGTACTAATCTAGCAGCTCTTTACTGGCTATGACATGCTGACAAGGAAACAAGGGTTATGAAAAATGATCTGACACTATGCTGCTAAATCTATGAATTTCAAAGTACAGAATAGTCTGTGGCTTGCCAGGATTGAATGCCTGAGTTATTTCAGTGATAGTTACAGAAAAACTAGGACTGTGATAACAAACTGTAAATGCATTAGTACCATAAGGAAGCCAGTTCAGTGACACAGACGATAGAAGCATGTCTTTCTGGAAAGTTATAGAATTTGAAACAGAAGATTAAAGGTGCTCAGTCAATTTAAAACATATTTAAAAAGCAGCCTTCTCTGTTACAAAGAATGGTCACATAAAATTGCCAAAAGAATGCTGAAGAACACGTTGTACAAGTCCTGTGCCTAGAATAGGTTGAACACCTGTAGTTAACAGGACTTCTAGACTGTAACATAAAATAGGTGTCTCAGTTAAGAACGTGCTGTCCGTATGTTTTTGAGTGGGCCTCAAATATTTGAATGTCAATTCAGCACTTCATTGAACAAAACACAGAGTGTGTTTTAATAAAACACAACATTGTTGTCTCCTATATGCTGTTGAAGAGGTGCTGACAGTCTCTGCTATGGAATGTTATTTATTCCTTATAGAAGGCAAATTTTGATAGTTTTCAATTTCTTTTCTACTGACAGTTTTCAGTACCTGAAAATGCTATTGAGTTTCACTGTTTTTTGACTTCTGTAGGAATTAAAAATATTTCTTGGCATCAGGTTATTGTCTGCAGGTGTTTTTTGAGATTGATATTAAACTCAGCTTAAGACATTCTTCAAGTTCAGCATAACTGGAAATAAAGCATATATCATTTGCCAGTATTCAGAGAGTATTCAGCTTTCAGAGAGTCAAGGGCAGAAAGTCTCAGAGAGAGAGACACTGGTTCAATTTTGCAGTAGCATTAATTCTCCATAGGGTTTTACTGCAGATTGGAACTTCCTTTATTTCCCAAACTTTTAAAAAATAAATGAATTTTCAGTAATTTTTCTGACAAATTGTATGTTATTAATTAACAAAACAGTGCAGAAGAGTTCATCTACTACACAGGCTGTTGATAAAAATGGATTAGAATCAATTTTTTCTTTTTAAATTGGGAAATAAATGTTTAAAAGCCTTTTAACAAACAATGGTTTACACCTATGACAGTTTCATGTTTTCTCCCAATCATTTACTTTTGGGGTTTTAAGGATACTCTGGTGATCTGCTGATTCTTTTTTTGCCTCAGAGAGGATAGACATCTTGGAAACAAAAAGCCATTTTCTTTGTGAGGTGAAATGGCCAACATCTGCTTAGCCATTGTGGCCTCAGCCATGCGAGAGCAGTGTTTGAGTACATTTATAAATTAAATACATGTATAACCTCAGAGAAGCAAAAAGAAAAAAGGGAAGGGAAGGGAAGGGAAGGGAAGGGAAGGGAAGGGAAGGGAAGGGAAGGGAAGGGAAGGGAAGGGAAGGGAAGGGAAGGGAAGGGAAGGGAAGGGAAGGGAAGGGAAGGGAAGGGAAGGGAAGGGAAGGGAAGGGAAGGGAAGGGAAGGGAAGGGAAGGGAAGGGAAGGGAAGGGAAGGGAAGGGAAGGGAAGGGAAGGGAAGGGAAGGGAAGGGAGTAACAGGACAGAAAATTGCATAAAATAAATATGGGAAAACAGGAATGCAATGTATTTGTTACTGTAGATAATCCAAATATTCCAGACACGAGCTGTGATTGGTATTCTTATCACTAGAAAGTTGAAATAAATGGCTAAATTAACTTTCCAGAGTCAGTCATCTTTGTTAACAATGTGTGAAACCATATGCTAATGTATGAATTTGCATACATCAAAATTAAAAATTAAAGTTTTACAAATATTGTATTTCTCTTTTGCTTTTTTCTTTGACTGATATCTTTGAGTAAACAAGGAAGGGGTCATATAACTTCATATTTTAGGGGCTGCATGAACTTTAATGAGCTGTTTGTTTCTACGATTTTTTTTTGCTGTAGCTTTGTGCATCCCCTGATAGCCCAGTGCAAGCCAGGACTTCACTCCCGGACAAGAACAATGTTTTTTTAGCAGTTCTGAAAATTATCATATGAATTTCATTTTGGCTAGTAGTCCTTCACTTCTGAGTTTGCACAGTTCAATCATCGTTACAGATGAGGCCTTGATGTTACATGTAAGGAGCATGTCTGTGATTACAGCAGTCCCCATACCCAGACAAATTGAACTAACCATGGCCTAAAATGAGCGAGTCACCTTCTGAGAGACATTTTCTTTTACAGCTGGAGATAAAAGCCATGTATCCAGCTCACTAAAATATCAACCTAGTATAGTTCTGACATTAAAAACCTAACTGAAAGAGCAAAGAGTAGATGCTCTCAAGAGAAGAGAGACATGAAACTTCCCTGCACATACATGTTCTCTTCTCAAAACTGTTGTGTCTTTTGACTTAACTTAGTTCTTCCTCCATTGGAGTCTATGTACCAGCAAATTAGTTTCAGGACTGGATTTTGTTGATTTGTACACATCAAAAGATCGTGAAGAGAAAGCACAACTGCCTATCCTCTTTCTTTGGATCATTCAAGCAGTTTGATCTGGTTTTCTTGATTGCTGGCTCACAGTGTTCAGTGCAGGAAAAAATAAATGCAAGATAAAAAAGTTTAAATTTTAAAAGTCAAAGGATAAATGTAGAAAATAAAGCTTGTCTTTTTATCAGTCTTCATGACTGATAAAAAGATTTTATTGTCTTTTTATCAGTCTTCATGTGTTCCTGATTTTATTTACTTAAATTAAGAGAAGAGGATAAACCTCTTTTCATTCCCTCGAAGTCTAAGCTGTTTCATTTTCCTGTTCATGTAGATTCTTCTGTAAGCTCATATGACTTCTTTCTTCCAGTCAGAATGATATGTTTCCCTACTCTCACTCTTTTACTGTGTAGTTCAGTATTTGCCTTCTTGAGCTAATGCGGGGAAGGTGCAGTGTTTACCATCTCACTTCATTCAAATCATTGTCTGTCAATAAAACCACTTTCTAAACCTAGGGCCACACTAACAAAAAGCAGCTCCATAACCAGGAAGTGTGGGTTGGTAAAGCGTAATTTAGTATTCTCTCATTTGAACCGGAGCCTTCAGTGAAATTCTGCTGTTTTAAAGAATGCCAAACTCTGTTTCCTGGATAAATGTACTTGGAATTTATAGCACCAAGGAGGTAGCTTGTGTTTGTTCTCAGGCATAGGATGAGGCTTCGGGGGAGAAAGGGAATTTGTTAACTTTCTTTTAATAGTTCATTTCAAAAGTTATCTCCATTATAGACCAAGGGGATTTTTTCCTATGTCCTTCACCATGACAAAATATTTGAAATAGGTGTAAGAGATAATGTCTATCTATTGTTTCAGAGAACTAAACTTACTACTTTGCAGTATAGAAACCAGTGCAAATGGCCTTACTCCATTGACAGATTTATAATAAGTAATATCCTTGCAGAATAAACCCTGACTTTATGTCAATTGGACCATTTCAGGTAGAGCCTGTGATTAAGAAATTCAAAGAGGAGTATGTCCTAAAATTAGCAATCCACTGTAATGAGGTAAGTGAACAGATTTGTTCTTTTTTATTCTGATCTCCCGTTTTCTACTTCCTTCTTATCTCTTCCATCAACAGCCCTGGAACAAGAGGGAAATGGGGAGCGTTAGTGGTTCCCCGTGAACATAGTGGTCCTGCTTTTAATTCCAAGGGAACATCCCCCTTGAGACCAAGTCCATCACTTCTTGCTACATCATGGCCAAGTCTATAGTGTCTGGATCAGTGATAGCCCCACAGGCAGGGTCTTCTGCATGACTGTGTGATGCTGAAATAGCAGCATTTGACAAATTTAAAAGTTGCTGTTTGTGCAGTCACTAAAAACTGCACCATTAGCTGGTTTTTCAGATTGCATGAGTGCAGATCATTAAATGTTATTACAGTATTAATTATTAGAAATGTCCTGTACTAGCCAAATTAAATTGGGATAGTCAACGACTTGCAAGTTCCCAATACCACGGACAATTTAACAAGATATCTGCCACACTGTGGAAGGTATATTCACATGTCACATTATTTCACACTAAATATCAATTTAAGATTTTTCTTTAAAAGTTTAGAGAATGGCTTATATTTGGTATAATGGTTATGTGGTCTAAGCAAACAATAAAAAAGACACTTGTGTAAGGATTACATTCTCTGAAAGGAGAGAGTTAAAAATCTATAAATAATTTGATGCCCTCATACAGCATGTGTATTTAGTTTTAATTAATGCTTTACACTGTTGTGTACATCCTGACTCCTGTCATGGTTTCATGTGATTTTAGTGGTTATTAATCCATGTAGAACTGATAGAGTTTGAAATGAAAAAAAATTTAAACTATTTTATCTGTTATTCACTGAATATCTATAAGAACAATTACTAGATACTTTCCATTGTCCAGAGTAGAATGTTTTCCAAATTTATTTCTATAGCACTTGCAATACCTCCAGGTCTCTTGTTGACCTCCCTGCATCCATCCAGCTGAAAACAGTGTATTACTGCCTCTGTACTGTAGTTATGCCTGACAAATATTCTTTGGCAGTCTCAGATTCCAATCAAGCTGGGTTTGGTTAGTGGGACTTTCCTTTCATTGAATATAAATGTTTGTGTACAGTGACTGTCCAAGCACTGTGACACATTCAGCATGTGCTCAGGTTTTCAATTAAAGCTTGTCTTTAGCAATTTGAAGCTCTTCTTGCTTGGAAATGAGGCTCCAAAGCAAAAAGAGAAAAGCAGATATACGAAAAGAAATGAAAAACTGTCATCAGCTAAAACTCTCCTAAATCAGGGCAATAGACTGATACAGTTCTGATTACTATTTCAGGTAATGTACAGTTGAAGAGTTGACACAGAGCAACATGTACAATAAAAAAGTAAAAGAAAAAAACACAGTAAAAAAGATGATCCTGTTACTTATTCCCTCACTTTCTTCCTATTAAGGGATACCTATACCTGTTCCTACCATCGCACAACAAACTGTCGAAACATCACATTTGCGCTTTCTTGGTGGAGCTATTGCTGCAGTTGTGTTTAGTTACCTGTTACCATCAAGAGTGAAACTCAACTATGAAACCGGCTCTGTCAGTGCTAGCCATTTGCTTATATACTGACTGCCCCAGAGCCTGTGTGCCACACCCTGCCATTTTATTAACATTGCTGTGAACAGTTGTCCAGCAGGCTTTTGATTTTAAAAGAGTCCCAAACAAAATTACAGTTTTAAAACTTTCTATTGTATTTTCTAAAAGACTCATCAGGTTTTTTGAAATGAAGGCAGAACAGGTAGAGCTCTCTCTCAGTTTGGTTATTTAGTGGCAATGCAGGTTGATTCAGTGGCCTCACAAGAAAAGATTGGAAGTGAGAAAGTGATAGGGATTGAGTGCAAGCCCTGTTTTTATGCAGTCCCACCCACTTACTCCATCTCCCTCACCACTGCACTGACAGTTTTAGTATCTTGAGTTTGCCTTGAAGTTGTAACATATTCTGGTTGGCTGGCATTGGAGATGGATCTTTAGCTTCGACATACTCCACCAGGGCTATCAGCTGAGCCAGTGAAGTGTTGAACTGCCTGCTGAACATCATATGGCAGCTATAGATAATGTATTCCTTCTCCTTCCTTGCACATCACTCGTGATGTATAAGTACGGTTGTCATTTTGTGGTGTGTTGAAACATAAGACACTACGTAACAAGGTTTTCAGTAGCATTCATCCTGTATCCGAGCACTTCAGAGACCAGTTATGAACTTCATAGACTATTTTGCTCCTTTTTCCTCTTCTGCTTCCACAAAAGAAGGTTTTTAGTATGACTGCATCTATAAATCTTTCAACTACAGTCATAAAACTTTATGACTGGGTAGCTTTTTCATATCTGGTCTGATTTGCTTGATGGCAACTTAGAGAAAGCAGTTGAACCGTTTTATTTAGCTGACAAACTCCCATTAGAGACACAGTGAAACATAAGGTGACAGATTCACTTAGGAAGAGAAGAGAAAAGGACATGCTTATTTACTTCAGTCAATTTATTATGTTTCTATTCCTTTGCATTGTTTCATTAAGAGATAAACTTCCAAAGGATGAGAAAGGAAATATAAAACAAAAGAACCCAACACTTATCTAACAACCTCCAGATATCAGCAGACATGGGGGAAAAATAGTTTCATCTGTGCTGTTTTTAAATTCAGCCGTATCAACTTTGCAGACTGATCTTTACCACACTCGGAAACCAAACACTGAGCAAACAAATCAGCACGCTGGCCTGTGGGATGTGCAGCCCCACCACTCTTGGTGGAAATCGGGAGTCAGAGATGCCCACTTCTGGGGAAAGGCACCAGACAGCTTAGTTGTTACATTATTTAGCTGTCCCTACAGGGTCCCTAATCAGGGAATCAACAAAGATCACAGAAACAGTGCATTCCCCAAGAAACCACATAAATAAGTGGACGTTCTGTCTAAAATGCTGTTTATTAGTTACTCTGGAACTTACTTACTTTAAAGGACGTGGTCAAATATGGCACGGAAAATGGGTTTCATTTTGCTACCCAGCAAATAATTAGAAAGGTTCCCACAGAGATCGTTCTCTCTAAATAATCTTACTTTTAAAATTGGCTGTTCTAAAGGCGTTAATATAGTCTGATAAATTTGAGACAAATCCAGTAGTTTTCATTCACTTAGCAACTATGAAAGAGTAGAGAAGCAACCTGAAGTGAACAAAGGGTCAAGCAGCAGGAAATTTATGCTATGAACACCAATTCACACCTGTTAACTACTGTGACTAGGCAGCAGACAACACCAAGCATATCATTTAAATGGACTTTTCACAACTAGGTGTGCCATTAATTCACTGATTTGGGTCATTGAATCTGTTCCTAGCAATTGTCCCAATTAAGCAGCCATGCTATTTATCAGGGTGCTTATTAAGTTGATTTGTGAGTGTGTTTGTGTACCTTTACTTTAAACCTATATATACAATAAACAGCTGTTTCTAAAAAAAAGTGTATTCCCACTAGTAAAAAATAAATAGTCACACGTGAGTGTGTTAATAATGCAGGGCAATAACCTTAGTAGAGAAAATGAGAATAAAAAAAACAAAGAACCGTTAAGTATGAATAAATCACTGGGCAGCAAACGTATACAATGCAGAATTCATATAGATGCTCGACTACAGAAGTATCTCCAGATTTTGCTTTTTTGGCATGATTTGCCAAAACTCTGTCTGTGAAGCTTAATTATGGATTTGATTTTCAACAGTGTCAAATGCTGATTAAAATGGAGTTGAAAAGGGACACAAATGAATGACTGCCTGCTGTGCATGGGGTTATGTTCAATCACTGAGGATGTTTATAAGGGATCAATGAACAGGAACTCATTATATCCTAGCCAAAACTAGCCATAAGCCTGGGAAAGATGCTTATCTGCAGTCCAGCTAGGTCTATGAGGGTTAAATTATATATTGTTTTTACTGTTGTTTCATTTCACAAAACTGCAAAAGTCCAGGCAACATTTTGTCAGAAAAAAACAATAAAGAATATGAAAAGCCCATCTTCACAGAACATTGGACATTGCAAAACAACCTACAGCTATTATCGGATATATCAAAACTGACAAGTAAAACTTTGGCTGTTGATTGAACAATATTTCACATAGACAGCACAAGCTCGTCCGCATTCACTTTTAAATGGAGCTGCTTATCCTGGAGAACTATGGGTAGGAAGTTTATGAGCTTAATTGAATTGGTGGTATTTGGATGATTGAAAAAAATTGGTGACATTGCAAAACTGGTTGTTAGATTTTCAAAAGCAAAGCACCTCTGTTGCTCAATAGCAAGCTCCAGGAGTGGCAGTGGATTTCAAGAGATACTAATCCTGTTCACGTGCCTTTTCAAGGCACTCAGTAATGGTTTATGGATCAATTGTTAATGTATTTGCAATTCATTTTCCCATGTCTAAAAGAAAAAAATAGGACCCTGAATGCTAAATCTCAATGGATTGACACTTACATTAGTTCCCAAGTGCTAATAGAGCCTCATTTTTTCAAGAAAACATTTTGTCTTTTTTGACATCCAGCTGCAATCTAGACCTTCCCCAGTCTCTACCACATCCCCACACCTCTTTCTTATGAGCCTCAAACTCCTATTTTATTGCATCTCTAATTGTATGACAAACATTTAAAAAAAAAAAACATTAAACTCCTTCGGAAGGAAATTTTATTCTTATGTAGTCTACAGAAAGGAAAATAGGAAAGAGAGGATAGAAAAGGCTAATGAAAATGGTGTGTAAATTTCTGTTATTGTATGGATATGCGTTAGGTATTAGCTTAAACATGTGCTTTCTGCTTACATTCATGGACTCAGTACTAAAGAAAAAATTAGCACATTCTGTTGTATACATTCAGTGTCATTGACTGTCGACCTGAAAGTGCATCAAATGCCTTGTCCTAGGAGACAATTCTCCTAAAGAGAGCGAGAGGTGGGGGGAGGGACATCTTACTGTACCCATTACAGAGCTCTGGAAGGACACCAAGGTCCATTGAGACTACTGCACTCACATCCACCACAAGTTCTTGTATTTCTGCAAGGTATTGTATTGAAATTTTATGACTGCCATTATTAGTTGGGGGAAAAAAAAGGGGGATCTTCTCAAGGCATAAAGTGTAACATGAATGAGTCATTTTCCAGTTGGGAACAATTGACCATTCCATTGTAAGGATACTATAAAATCCCATTTTTAGCATGCAAATACGTACAGACCAAAAAAAGAAAATAATTACTCTGATATTCATCTATCACATCCAGACTTGGGGACTGCCTGTATTCATCCTGGCTACCCAACTTGTGAGGGGAATTCTAGTGAGGCGGGAATAGAAATGCATGAACACCGGCTTGGAAACCTCAGTGAAGGCAGCGGGGATGCAGATTAAATGTGTTCTTTGTCAGTACAGGTCATGTCAATGAGGGGATACTTCCTCCCCTCAAGCTCCTGCTAGACATGTTCACTGACAGACTGATGAAGCCTTCTACAGGCAGCTGCAAGCAGCCTCACAGTCACAGGCTCTGGTTCTCATGGGGGACTTCAACCACCCTGACATCAGCTGGGAAGACCATACAGCTAGGCAGGCGCAATCCAGGAGGTTCCTACAGAGCATCGATGATAACTTTCTGATGCAAGTGGTGGAGGAACCAACAAGGAAAGGCGCTCTGCTGGACCTTGTATTAACAAACAAGGAGGGACTGGTGGAGGACGTGAAGGTTGGAGGTAGACTCGGCTGCAGTGACCATGAAATGGTCGAGTTCAGGATCCTGCATGGAGGAAGCAGGGCGATAAGCAGGATCAAAACCCTGGACCTCAGGAGGGCTGACTTTGCCCTCTTCAAGGAGCTACTGGGAGGAATCCCGTGGGCCAGGGCTCTCGAAGGCAGGGGGGTCCATGAGTGCTGGTCGCTTTTTAAACAACACTTCTTCCATGCACAGGAGCAATGCATCCCCCTGAGAAAGAAATTTAGCAAAGGAGGCAGGAGACCTGCATGGTTAAACAAGGAGCTTCTAGCGGAGATCAGGCAGAAGAGAAAGGTGCATGGCATGTGGAAAGAGGGACAGGCCACTTGGGAAGAGTACAGAAACGTAGTGAGAGCATGCAGGGATGCGACGAGGAAGGCCAAGGCTCACCTGGAATTGAAGCTGGCAAGGGATGTCAAAAACAACAAGAAGGGCTTCTTCAACTACATCAGCAGCAAAAGGAAGGCTAGGGACAACGTGGGGCCGCTGCTGAATGAGGCGGGTGTCCTGGTGACGGAGGATGCGGAGAAGGCAGAGCTACTGAATGCCTTCTTTGCTTCAGTCTTCAGTGCTAAGACTGGCCCTCAAGAATCCCAGGCCCCGGAGGTAAGAGAAGAAGCCTACAGAGAGGACGACTTTCCCTTGGTCGAGGAGGACTGTGTGAGGGATCGCTTAAGCGATCTGGATGTCCACAAATCCATGGGCCCCGACGGAATGCACCCACGAGTGCTGAGGGAGCTGGCGGATGTCATTGCTGAGCCACTCTCCATCATCTTTGAGAGGTCCTGGAGGACAGGAGAGGTGCCCGAGGACTGGAGAAAGGCCAATGTCACTCCAATCTTCAAAAAGGGCAAGAAGGAGGACCCAGGGAACTACAGGCCGGTCAGCCTCACCTCCATCCCGGGAAAGGTGATGGAGCAGCTTATCCTGGAGGCCATCATCAAGCAAGTGGAAGAAAAGAAGGTTATCAGGAGTAGTCAGCATGGATTCACCAAGGGGAAATCATGCCTGACCAACCTGATAGCTTTCTATGATGACATGACTGGCTGGGTAGACGAAGGGAGAGCTGTGGATGTTATCTACCTTGACTTCAGCAAGGCTTTCGACACAGTCTCCCATGATATCCTCCTGGGAAAGCTGAGGAAGTGTGGGCTGGATGAGTGGTCGGTGAAGTGGATAGAGAACTGGCTGAATGGCAGAACTCAGAGGGTTGTCATCAGCGGCGCTGAGTCTAGTTGGAGGCTGGTGACAAGTGGTGTCCCTCAGGGGTCAGTACTGGGCCCAGTCTTGTTTAACTTCTTCATCAACGACCTGGATGAAGAGTTAGAATGTACCCTCAGCAAGTTTGCTGACGACACCAAACTGGGAGGTGTGGTAGATACACCGGAAGGCTGTGCTGCCATTCAGCGTGACCTGGATAGGCTGGAGAGCTGGGCAGAGAGGAACCTGATGAGGTTCAACAAGGGCAAGTGTAGGGTCCTGCACCTGGGGAGGAACAACCTCATGCACCAGTACAGGCTTGGGGTGGACCTGCTGGAGTGCAGCTCTGCGGAGAGGGACCTGGGAGTCCTGGTGGACAACAGGTTAACTATGAGCCAGCAGTGTGCCCTGGCTGCCAAGAAGGCCAATGGGATCCTGGGGTGCATCAAGAAGAGTGTGGCCAGCAGGACAAGGGAGGTTCTCCTTCCCCTCTACACTACCCTGGTGAGGCCTCATCTGGAGTACTGTGTCCAGTTCTGGGCTCCCCAGTTCAAGAAGGATGAAGAGCTACTGGAGAGAGTCCAGCGGAGGGCTACAAGGATGGTGAGGGGACTGGAGCATCTCCACTACGAGGAGAGGTTGAGGGAACTGGGCTTGTTCAGCCTGAAGAAGAGAAGGCTGCGAGGGGACCTTATAAATGCCTACAAATATCTGAAGGGTGGGTGTCAGGAGGATGGGGCCAAGCTCTTTTCAGTGGTGCCCAGTGACAGGACAAGGGGTAATGGGCACAAACTGAGGCACAGGAAGTTCTGTCTGAACATGAGGAGGAACTTCTTCTCTCTGAGGGTGACGGAGCACTGGAACAGGCTGCCCAGGGAGGTTGTGGAGTCTCCTTCTCTGGAGATATTCAAGACCCGCCTGGACAAGGTCCTGTGCAGCCTGCTGTAGGTGACCCTGCTTATGCGGGGGGGTTGGACTAGATGACCCACAGAGGTCCCTTCCAACCCCTACT